>NC_142414.1:6652500-6795000 GCF_059516105.1 Syngnathus floridae | reverse complement strand
CAGCCTCACCCATCAGCTCCGGTAAAGGTGCTGGCCCGTCTGGTCCGGCTTTGTGGAGGCCCTGGTAGACACCGAAGGAGGACTGCAAACCACAAGTTATATAGACTCTGTGAAGTCGAGTTCTTTTGGGTCACCGTGTGGTCAAATGGCCGCCGTGTGCCAGTATTCCTTAGGGAGGATTTGATGAGGTTCAGGTTTTACTGAACGACATGTATGGTTACCATGTGACCGTGTGTATTGGCTGTGACATCACACCCAAGTTGGGTTCCGATTCATCCAAGAATTGTCTTTGATACCGTGTATCGCTTAAGTGTCTTAGAATGAATCCTATGGATTGATTTGCGCTGTAAATCCTGTTTCGATTGAACACTATACTGTCACTGTGTGTATCCTCATGTCTGACACCACATTTTCGTGGGAGTGCCAATTGTATTGTTCAAAATGGATGTCATGTTCTACTTTGAATGCCTTTTGAAAAGGAATGGTGTGCTTCCCTGAGAAGAAAATTAAAAAAAAAAAGCTTCAGATGAAGTTTTGCAAATCTTATATAGTTTTCATGTGTTTATTCCATGGTGTCATGCTTTTGTTGCATAATTTACCATTTGAGAACACTGGTAAATATACCAAAGCAGATCTCAGCTAAATTGTAGTATTATGTCATCATGCATGAAATGAACGTTTCCAAACATTTATTGAGCCAGGGTACTTAATTCGTATGCAAAGAAAATCCCACTGCACAAAAATGTCTTACAAGGTACTGAAATTATGACAACTCAGTGTGAAATATGAGTCTGTTAAGTTGAACGCAAAATAATTATTCTGCTACAATGCAACAGGTGCATTGTTTCTCATGAGTATATAACAATTTTCAGACAAGGCAAAATTGTCCCATGGTGCACCTGAAGCTCCCTCACGACACACTGCAATACAGAGTTGGCATTGCTGGAGTATAAAATTTTTCGTATTATACTTAAAATACCTAAACCCTCCAGTAATGTGGTGGGTCAAATTGAGCCCATTTTCTACAAGGCTCATCCTTGTCAGGGTTTCGGGTGAAGGCTTAAAATATCTTTCTCAGAAGCAAGAAGGGCTGAAACTGGATCATTGACTTGAGTTAATGTGAGCTCCTTCTATTCCACAGTCAAGTGTTGATCATTATTGGTGCCGCACATTTTTACTATACAAAGCCCCCTTCCCAAATGATGCAACGGTGAATGAGTTACACCCACGTACTTGATTTCGCTGCAGGTGTCCAGTCAATAAGCTCGTGTTCTCATGCGAGTTTCATCTGGTTGGTGCACATTTGGTGACCCCCGTCCCCTCCCTTGTGTGCCACTTGTGCTGAGAAGGTCGAGGCGTGCTGTCTCGTGCTTGAATTATGTGTCAAGTGCTTCTAAAGTCTTTCACAACTATTTGTGTGTCAATGTGTGTATGTGTGTGTGTATACAACTTGTGTGTAGAATGTAGCATTCCTACCCTGGGACTTTCTCAGGGTCTAGTTGGCCGAGCCAGATGGCCCCGCGGGCCTGAGCCGCTGCCCCCCGGATCCCCACCGCCCACCTCCAACAACAGATCAAACACCGTGGCTAATGTGATGTGTAACAAGACACACTTCTATTGTTCCTGCCCAGGGCCTCGTTGAATGGCTGCGGACTGTGGGAAACCACAGAGAGCACACTCACAGAGGGTCGGTTTGACGGGAAGACGCGCTGCGCCGCCGACCAGCCGCACTTTATGGCAGGAATTCCGAAGCTACGAGTAGGAGGGGGTCTGGTCTTCACACACACTTGTGGCAAAAAGAGTTGGGGAGACAGACAGACAGACAGACAGACAGACAGGCAGATACTAGATAGATAGATAGATAGATAGATAGATAGATAGATAGATAGATAGATAGATAGATAGATAGATAGATAGATAGATAGATAGATAGATAGATAGATAGATAGATAGATAGATAGATAGATAGATAGATAGATAGATAGATAGATAGATAGATAGATAGATAGATAGATAGATAGATAGATAGATAGATAGATAGATAGATAGATAGATAGATAGATAGATAGATGGGGTTGGACGGACAGATAACAGAATGAGATGGATAAATGGATCGATAATAGGTGATGAATGGTTTTATAGATTCATTAGAAAAAAGATAGATTAATGGATAGATAGAGAGCGCAATGGATGATGGTCAATAGACAGATAGATAGATAGATGGGGTTGGACGGACAGATAACAAAAAGAGATGGATAAATGGATCGATAATAGGTGATGAATGGATTTATAGATTCATTAGAAAAAAGATAGATTAATGGATAGATAGAGAGCGCAATGGATGATGGTCAATAGACAGATAGTTTGGGGGTCATCGCAGTCAAGACAATTGGCTCGATGCAGATGGTGCAGAGGTTATGTGTGTGCGAGTGTGTGTGTGTGTGTTTGTGTGTGTGTGTGTGTGTGTGTGTGTGTGTGTGTGTGTGTGTGTGTGTGTGTGTGTGTGTGTGTGTGTGTGTGTGTGTGTGTGTGTGTGTGTGTGCGTGCGTGCGTGCGTGCGTGTGCGTGCGTGCGTGCGTGCGCTTCTACCCTCCAACCACAAAAGATCAATTAACATTCCTAGTGGAGCAGGGAGGAGCGTCGTTGGGCTTTTGTAGTGCACTGAGCCTGATGTTGGGAACTGGTGGGAAAGTGGGCGCACAGGCCTACTTACACCATACGCTCACATCTGGGGGCCGACTCCTTTACTCCAGTACTGCACGACTCCCTCTGACGAGCCCTAACAATGCCATTAAGTTGACACTAATCTGACACATCCCTTGTTGCCACATGGCTTGACGTCAAAGTGTGCCGCCAATGTTTAAGTGCTGCAAATATTATAATGAATCATAAGGTCCAGACATTGAATATCCAAGAGCTCCCCCTCCCAAATAATAATACATGCCCTGGCGACTAACTACATTAGGTACCCTCATCAAAACCAGGGGTGGGCAAAGTGTGTTCTGCAGGTCATAAAGTGCCCGCTTCATTATTTAATTTTATATTGTCAGAATTCCTGTCACTCATTGCATTAATTGAGCTGACCCCCTCAAAACCAAAAATATTCATTTGTCCATCCGTTCATCTGTCCGCCCACCTACCTACCTACCTACCCACCTACCTACCTACCTACCCACCTACCTACCTACCTACCTACCTACCCACCTACCTACCTACCTACCTACCTACCTACCTACCTACCTACCTACCTACCTACCTACCTACCTACCTACCTACCTACCTACCTACCTACCTACCTACCTACCTACCTACCTACCTACCTACCTACCTACCTACCTACCTACCTACCTACCTACCTACCTACCTTACCTGTGTCCGTCTGTCTCTCTATAGATCTGTGTGCCCTCATTTTTCATGACTACCTCCTCCCTTTATTTTAAAACAGAGTATGCCAGCTGTTGTACGTGTGTCCACTGTTCGCGTATGTTTGCCACACTTGCACTTTATATTGTTTTACTGCAGCGGCATTTGGTCTTGGAATTGCAACAGAGCCCTCTTTGAAGCCGCAGCCCCAAGTTCTTCCATCTAATTTGGAACTGTCCAATAATGTATTTTCACGATAAATGTGCAATGATGAGTTACTGTGCTCTGCTTTATCACTCGTGGCTTATCTTGGGAAACATGCCCGCCACAGATACATGACCTCTGGGTTATTGATGCCTCTTCTATTGTTGTATTGAGAGTCCCACTGGTCAGAGTGTGGGAACCCTAGCCCCGCTTGAGCCACATGCCTTTGTTATGCTAATGTAAACCTATAAAAGAGGACCAACCCGTGCACAGACACCAGAGCAAACAAAACTGTCAGAGAAGAAGCTTCTCTTCTACACCTGCATAAGACATGGCACCTTGCTCCTCCAACTTTTCCTTCATACAACACGCTGGGATCTCAGCCAGGGACAACATCAAAGTAAGTCATGATTGAGTATAGGTGTCAGGCTCAAGCCACATTATTTTATGTGGCTCGCTGCAGCAAATCATGGTTCTTGTTCAAATCTGAGAAAAAATGAATCGTCTTCATTTTAAATATTGTGGTGATTTTGCACGAATTTGTTAACAAAACAATTTTTAAATCAATTGAGGAACCACCTTGACTTCTCATTTCAAATCTAGGAATCTGTGAGTTTGCTGTTTGTGTATTTCTATGGTGACATTATCTGACACATTTCTATCAGAAGTGTCAGTGTCATCTATGGTTTTCCTCAGAATGCCGTTGACAATGTGACAATTTTGTAAATGTAAAATTCCCTCATTGTTAATCACAGATTGAATGTGAAAACGTAGTCAACAATACTTGTGATATCTGTGAAGAAAATGTTCAATTTTGCAAGATGCATGAAATAGACGTACAGTAGTACTTTAATTTGCTTTAGTGGCCAAGCTGACCTCTGCATCTCCTCTCTTCCCCTCTTCAGTTGAGAAAGCCCGTCGTGGAGAAAATGCGTCGAGATCGCATCAACAGCTGCATCGAGCAGCTCAAGCTAATCCTGGAGAAAGAATTCCATAAGCAAGAGCCCAACTCCAAGCTGGAGAAGGCCGACATTCTGGAGATGACCGTCAGCTTCCTCAGGCAGCAGCTGCAACCCGCTGCCAGCACGGTCGGCAGCGGCGACTACAGCCGGGGTTACTCTCACTGCTGGAGGGACTCGTTGCACTTCCTCTCGGCGGGCCCCGGCAGCACGGTGATGGTCCAGCGGGACCGCGGCTCTTCTACAGTGTGCTCGCCCAGCAGGGGCACCAGGCTGCAGGAGAGCCATGGCAGCGCTGTGTGGAGGCCCTGGTAGAAGACCTGGAACCCTCCTCACTTAGGAGGAACTACATCTCCAGCCCTGCTTTTTCCTCAACGTCTCATCATATTGATGGAGACAAAAAAGCCACAGCCCTCACTTATCTTGAAAACTTTTACTTTGACTGTGATTCACCATTCAACCTCTTTTTCTCTGGTTTTGCGTGATGATGGTTTTGTTGACTCGTTTACTCCAGTGGAGTTTGATATCTTGCCCGATTGTAACAGTGTATCTCTGCCATATTGTGTCGTACTGACAGTCCGTGTTGAGAATATTTCTCTCTTATCGTTGGATGCCAAATTGTGTCATGTGACGTCTGTGGCTGTGTGTGTGTTTGAACGTGTTACTCTTTTTGCAATGACATTTGTGCTCTTAAAACTCATTTTGTATGACAATTAACAATAAAAATGAAACAATCATTAAAACAATGATGTTGCTCTTGGTCTGAGTTTGCCGACATTTTACTCTAATTTATAAAACGATGCTGCGTCTCCAGTCGGCTTCTTTCACTCCGTGTGGAGGAGGTGTGGCACTCCAGGCAAAAACGCCAGGCATAAGATTGGACCATTGATTAAAAAAAAATCTTTAAAAAAACTCTACTAAGCGTTCAGTATACCTTTTTATAATACAATCAGAAATAAGACTGAAGTATTATATTTATATTTATTTATATATCAATAATTTTGCTACAGGTACTTGATCAATGGTAGTGCAGATTTAACATTTTTATGATGACTTTAACGTAATTATTAAAAGTGTCAGTATCTGTGATTCTGGCTCGGTTGGTATTGGATCAAAGCTGAACCTTGAAGTATCATACGCTGCCAATTATTACAAAAAATAACATATTTACACACACAATTTTTCTTTTAAAATATTTTATTTACCTCATCAACAAATGTTAATTCGAAAAATCAAATATGGCTCACCCCCGGTCTACACAAATATGGCTGACCTGACAAATATAGTCAGGTGAATAAAACACTTATGTTGTCATGATGGGGTGTTGTGTGTAGATTTTTGAAGGGAAAATTATTTAAATCCATTTCGGAGTGAGGCTAAAATATACTGTATCAATGGACCATCTTTGTGTTTCTTCTGGATGCGCTTAGTGTGGACTTTATCATCCGATCGTGCCCGTGTGACTGCACAAAGGTGATTCCCTAGAGTGGCAGACACATCAATAACTCCAAGGTGGGGTGGATAAACACAGTGCTGACCAGACGAGATAACGGATCTCAATTAGAGGGAGAATGATGGGCTGTCATCCTCTTATCAGATCACTGCTCTTATCTTCTATCCCATTCCCAGTCAGAAGATCCCAGTGTGAGTCTGGGAGCAATTAATGACTGACTTGGATGCACGTAAAAGGCCTCCAGGGAAAGGTACTGCCTGAATAATTGAAATGATATGAATGAAGCACCGTGATTGGTTGGTATCCAGCCCCACCGCGTACCCTGCTTCTGACCTCATCTAAGAAGGACAAGTGCTATAGAAAAGAAATGATTGGATGAATGGTGCATTGGAAAAATTTGAAGATTGCCTCATAATTGTTTTAAATGGCCAGTTTCAAATGCTAATGTTTCATGCTCCTATTCAAATTGATGCCCCAAAAAATAAAAGCTGGAAAAGTCAAGCTCCGGTTGTCAAAGTGCACTAGATTGGCCCTCAATAAAAGTGGCGCCTGTTGATCAGTGGCACACTTTGCCTGTTGACCGAGCACATGAAGTCGTGAGTGCGACGCAGACTGTGGGAAAGCCCTGCTCGGACTCTACTCACACGTCTACTCATCAATGGGGCTGACCTCCCAGCCACAAAAGACCTTTTCATCTCCCCTCACAAACAGAGGCTAACTGCACTGTGAATGTGTATGTGTGCGTGGGACAGACAGAGCGAGAGAGAGAAAGAAGACAGGCCAATTGTGCCTTTATTCAAAGTGTTAAATGATCTCTTCCAAAAGATGTTGCTGTGTTTTTGCATCCTCTACCACTGAAAATAGAAATTGGATTGTTTTGATTGACTCTGCTACGAAAGAATCATTCGAAAAAAATAATTATGGAGTGGTATACACTTGTTTAAGATGTTGATAATACAGTGATATCTTGACATACAAGTTTGATTCAAAAGAAATTAAACAGTTTTTGTCACAGTATTCAATTTGTACATTGTGCTGCTCTTTCTGGTGTAATAGTTGTGATCTTTTGCAGAGGATAAAGAATGTATTTCTGTGATTATTGTTATATTATCTGTTTACATGTTTTGTTCCACATGAGGGGTCAGAGTTTTTTGGTTGCAGTGAGTACGACGGATGAGTCGCCAATTGTACGATGGTCAACTTTAGTCTCGTTCAGCCACGTGGCTCGCTTTGCTGCGGGCCTCAGGTGCATTGAAGACTAAATTGTGCACACAATAGAGGTAAAAATTAAAAAGGCATTTTTACTGTCAAATATATACAATGCTCTTGTATTAACTGGAGTAGAGTTCGTACTGAGAAAAACAATGTTACTATTCAAATTCTGTTTACCAGTTACTGCTTGCTCATGGTGTACATCTGAATGCAGTTCTGGAAATGAGCGGTGGTGTTCATTTGCGGCCTCAGTACGATGATGTAGAGCTTGGGCAGGAAGTATCCCCAAAGGACGGCCAGAACACTGAAGAGAATGGCAAAGACGTGTGCGGCCATGGTGAAGGGCCCTCTGAGGACAAGGTAGACGGTGAAGAAGCTGATCCAGGAGACGAGGTAGACCATGAGGCTGAAGGTGACGCACTTGGCCTCGTTGTAGTTGGCCGGCAGGTCTTTCCCCATGTAGCTGAAGGAGAAGCAGACTACGCTGAGGAGTGACATGTACCCCAGCTCTACGCCTGCGCCGAACGACACGGTATTGCTGCACTCCAGGACAATTCTGTCCTTGTAGAAGTCCACATCTTGGGACGGTTCCGGTGGGTCAAAAGCCACACGGGTCACAGATATGAACAGAGCAATGGCCGAGATGATGACAATGGTCACCTCAGGCCCTTGTTTTTTGGCCCACTTGTCATAGGCCGGTGGAAGCTTGGAGGCGAGCTTGAAAATGCAGACCACCTGCAGGGAGCGCACGGTGATGCAGGCAAGACACATGCTGAAGCTGAACGTGAAAAGCGGCTGCTTGAGGATGCAGGACATGCGGGACGGGGGGCCAAAATGGCACAGAGAGCTCAAGGCGGCGGCAGTCAGGGCGGCCAGCATCACCAGACAAGTGCGCCCCCCGGCTGACTTGGCCACGGGAGTGTGGAGGTGCAGCAGCAGGATGGCTGCCGAGATGGAAGTCAGAAGGAGGCAGCAGACCAGGAAGAAGAGCAGCGCCACGGCCAGGGGGGCGTCCCAGGCCAGAAGCAGAACCCTCCGATCCAGACATTGCTCGCTGCTAGCAGGGGCCCACTGGTCGTTTGAACACGATTGGCAAATAATGGATTCTGGGAACAGCAACTTTAACATCAGGGAGGATTTATTTGAAACACTCTCCCGCCTCACATAATAAATCTGGAGTCCGCCTCTCATGGTTTTGAATACTTTTTTCCTCATCTAAGTACCACATCTGTTCCATCTGTTGGTTTTCCAATTCATGTCCATTAAGCACAAAGTTTAGAAATTGTCATTTTATTAGTGTTTAGCGCAACCCGGTGGTCAAGCAAAAAATAGCAGTACGGTTAAGTCTTGGCTTATACACCTTTTTGTCCTGTTAGATAACTATTCCAAATGAAATAATAATAATAATAATAATAATAATAATAATAATAATAATAATGAAAACGGTGGGGAAAAGGATACTCTTTTATGACTGGATTGTTGTCGTGCCACAGTGGACTGGATAAAGTACTAAAAATGGATGTAGAAATGTGTACCACTTATGTTGAGGAAGGTGCCAAATGGACAGGGCTGGCAGTCGAAGCAACAGGCGTGTTGACCTCTCATCACCTTCCTGTGGCCTTTCGGACAAGGCGGAGAGCAGATGGACGAGGGCACCTGGAGACAAGAAACAGGAGGCAGAAAGACGGTCTTACCGCTCCAGTTATTTTACGGCATACTCAGAGTGACCCATTTGAAAATGAAAAAACTCTAAAAGCATATTTTTCACCTACCCAATTCCTCCAGTGACAAAAAGATATTAGGGTAAATCTTACTGATATGGATGTCGCCCCAGTGCTGTGCCACTCGATGGCTGCTTCATCAAGTGTTAGCTGGACGGGATCTGGTCTGAAGGAGCCCACCACCCGAAGGGACCACTCCGTCCCTCTCCAAATCCACGTCACTATATCATATCCGGTGGGAGGGTCTCCGTTTGCATCAAAGTACACTGAAGTGTTTTCCAGAGAGAATCTCGTGTCTTTGAGCATGGGCAGGAGCTGAGAGCAAACAGTGGGACCTAGTGAAACGAAGGCCGTGGCTGTGTTCACACATTTTAATTATTTTATTTGACTCAACTATGTAGTCTACTTTGTAAAAATTGCAATATTAGGCTAAATTAGTGAATGGTTCCTGACACGGCCCTTCATGATGAGCAAAACCAACGGAACTGACCTGCCAAGGATGCATTCTCCTTTTTCGGCACAATCCAGAGTTGCATTGAAGAGCTCGGTGAAGAGCATGGGCAACAGCATACACTGCCTTGTATACATTGAAGGAGGAGGTGATGTCATACTTCTCCAAAGTGAAGTTATTCCTGGCCAGGCTGAACATGTCGGCGCTCTGCAGACAAACACCGGTGGCGACGCCTGAACCCATCTGAACGTTGCCGTGATGCAGCGACGCCTCCATGACGCTCCTCTCAAAGGCGTTAAAGCCAGTTATGGCCGCATCCTTGATGACCACACCAAGTACAGTTCCAACGTTGTGGATCCCGGCGATCCCGGAAACTCGCGTGGCCGCTGACCAGTCCTCCGTGCCAATCCACACCTTACCTGTCACGTTGGCCTCGATAACAAAAGGGAATAAGCCGCTGAGTTTGGACTTACTGGAGAAGAGCACAATGGTGTTGACCTTTGCTCTCAGTATGCCCTTCACCATGCTCTTCATCAAGTGGGCTGTCTCACTGCTGTAGGTCGGGATGATGCCCTGGTAGGCCACGCAGATGCCGTGGGCCGGGGCCAGCTGGGACAGGCTCTGCATGCCGTCCAGGCCGTAATCGTTGTCGCTGCCCAACAAAGCGATCCAGGTCCAGTTAAAACGAACTAACAGCTGGATTATTGCCTCCACCTGATTCTTGTCGCTGGGAATTGTGCGGAAAAACGATGGGTAGAGGACCTTGTTGCTCAACTTTTTGTTGGTTGCTTCATAGGAGATCTGCAGTCAAGACAATACATGTACTGAACAATGTAATCTTTGGTAGCTCTTTAAGACATCTTGTGCAAAATTAAAGACATTGTTGATGTTAAAAGTTCTTACTTTCTTCATTCTGGTCTGCTGCTGTCAGGGTTAACTGGATTAATAACATTTTCATTCAATGGAATCAGTTATGACATAACTTACTTGTGGTATGAGGTAGGCTCCCAGTAGAGCGGCAGGAGTAAAGGTTTTGCTGCTGCTGTCGGGCCCGATGACGGCCACAGTCATGTTGGTAAGGGTTGGTTCCGTGCTGGCAGCAGGGCCACGGTGCTGATCGGCCAGTATGTCCAGGGTGGCCAGCACACTGGCCGAAACAGAGCAAATGTCGTACACCTGGTAGCCCAGTGAGATTCCAGGCAAGAGATTTTTGCCCGTCTTGTTGTTGATTTCTTCTATTGCAAATCGCATGGCTTGCATCATGTGGTAGCCATGCTTGTTGTGGCGGCCTCTATGAATTAAAATCAAATAAATTAGAATAAAAATTAAAAACTTTGTGTGCGTCCTTGTGTGTGAGCGCGTGTGTGAGCGTATGTGTGTGTACGTGTATGTGTGTGCACGCAACTGTGTGTACACTTATTTGACAGTGTTTCAATTGTCAATCATTCCTTAGTTACGGAGTATGCTGAATTTTTAAAGTGTTTTTTTTTTAAATTGAATATATATTGTCCTCCGCCTACTGCCCGATGACGGCTGGGATAGGCTCCAGCACGCCCGCGACCCCCGTGGGGACTAAGCGGTTCAGAAAATGGATGGATGGATGAATATATATTAGAGATAGGAATAATAACTTTTGCAAGACATAGTTCTTGAGGCTCGGCTCCCTAGTGGCTCCTCCTCAATTTATTGGTTATTTCAACTAATTTATGACCTAATTAATTACTAAAGTTAAAAAACAATTGATCAAATATGCATTATTTACAATATGTTGCTTTATTCGGTCACATGTAGTGCAACAAAAGATAAAAAAGTGCATTACATACATATTGTTGAAACAAACAAACAAAAAATGCTGCATTGTTATGCCAACACACTTTCAGTACAGAATACACTCTCATGTCATGTATGTTCCTTAACAGCAAGTTCCCTCATTTATCTTTGTTCTTTTTAATTGAAAAGAAATTGAAGTACTACAGTACAAATACCCCATAGTTGTACTAGTTGTAAAACGCATCTGAACAGACAATGTTGTTGTTGCAGTAAACTCACTCATTACATGGACGCAGAGCGGGCAAACCAGCACTTGGGCCATTTGTGTCATGGAGAGGAAAGAGTCCAGCAATGGAAAAGTCTCCCTGAAGATATAGTCCTCCTCCCTGAGAGATGTAGTCTAGTTCTGCATCAGCCATTTGCAGCATCAGGCAACATAAGAAAAAATATGGAAGTGTCACACACATGTCAACACATGTAAAACTCAAACAAGGCTGATATAGAAGTGCCACTCTGCTCATGAAAGTCAGTGTATGAAAGGAGGTTTTTCAGGTGTGCATTTAAGGCGGCGGGATGACCTTTGCATTGCTCTCGGGTGATACATTTGCATGTCTAATTTGCTTGGTTGAGCCATACTTACCATGTTGCATAAATGCCTTAACCAAGAAAGGCCACAAATCATTGTTTTTGAAAATTTCACAGTTTTCATAGTTTTTTCTTCTTCTGTCTAATGCTTGATAAATAAATCCCAGCATTTAATCTACATGTGTGAGCTTTGAATCGGTGTTTTAAATCATGTACAGTATATATCATGAAAATGACTGTTTGCATATGTGTAATTTGCATTGTGGCTGATATTTGAAGCTTTTTTTTTTTCCAGATATCTGTTCGATTGACAAAATTTGACTCTCATCTCCATCCAAGCCACGATTATTATGTTTCAGCAGCAATAATGTGTATTTTGTCAACCACAGCGTCAAGGATGCAAATGAACACGCAAATGTTTATAATGACAACACTTTATGGAAACTATTTGCAATAATGTCAATGTCAATTTTGAAAACAACTTTCTGGCTTCACTGATACTATTAAACGTATGATCAAATAGAATTATGGAGTTTAGGTTATTTTAAATAGCGAATAAAACAAAAATTAATGAATGCAAAAGATAATTTCGAAAAAGGAGACGTTCGGCTGCTGATGACGTCACTGTCCCGCGACGCACATGTCGAGGTGAAAGTGCGAGCTGCCATTTTTTTGATAATTCTTCCTGATTAGTTCATCTAAAAGGAACGATCTACCAGCCACTCCACTTTGACGGTTACCGATTTATTAATCTTGCTGTTGTGCCGAACAGGTATTCGCTTCTGAATTACACAAGTTCTGGCATTTGAACCAGCCTAAAGCGTAGGCTCGCACGTAGCATGCGAATGGCTACTTAGCCTTCGCTGGCTAAGTGTTAGCTGTGTCTGTAAACAAACACTTGAGCAAACTGCTTCTCGAGAGCCAACTCAAAAGCTGCACGTTTGTAGTTTCCGCACAGTATTCCTGTAGGTTAGTGGCTAATGAAACATTAAAACAGTGATTTGCTTGAGTAGGTAGCAAAGGGCGCTCTTTTTTGTTGCTGTTTTAATCTTGCGTGTAGTTGCGTGAAGTGCAACTATAGTTTTGATGACCGTGATCCGAGTGGTTTCCCCCCACTATCTCGAAGCTCCGTCAATTTAGAGCGGAGTCGTGGTGAGTCTGCCCTGAAGGAGACGCGCACCAGTACACGGACATGTCGTCGTTTTCCGAGGCAGCCCTGGAGAAGAAACTGTCGGAGCTGAGCAGCTCGCAGCAGAGCGTCCAGACTTTGTCCCTCTGGATCATCCACCACCGCAAACATTCGGGCCTCATTGTCAAAGTGTGGCACAGAGAGCTGAAGAAAGGTGAGGTTCGGATGTAGCAATATAGTGAAACTCTGAGATCTTATTAGTGACCAGCCATTTGACCTAACCCTAACCCATTTGCAAGTACAATAATGAGTCTTTAAAATGTGTCTCCCTCATTTTAGACATTTTTTTCATTGGATTCACATGATTTGGGTATGTTCCTCATGCTGCCCTGCCAATTACAACGTGGGTAATAAGTAGTAGGGACCCATTTTGTAAAAGCACTGCGCTCCCCGCCCCCCCTCACATCACCCTATTCAATATTGTTAATTGTATTTTAATATGCAATGTTTTAGTCCTCTGTATTATATTATTATATTATTATTAGTTTATTATTATTATTATTATTATTATATATTACGCAAGTAAAAATCTGTCTCCATTACAACAAGCAACATCACATTTATTGTGCAAAAATATTTTGGTCTTAAAGTTTAGGCTTACGCTAATATGAAGGCAAATTAACCATTAATTAACCTTATTCAACACTTAGTTGTCTTTTAAGCATGACAATGTAAGAAAATTCCACCAAACAAGTTTGGTGCTAACAGTGAAAAAGACAAGTCAATGCACCTTATGTTAGAGCCATTTAATGATCATTGTAGAAATAACTTATACACGTTGAAACAGCTTTCAATACCTAACTGCAAACTATAATGAGAACTTAAAAACGGTGTTGTTAGAATAAAAATATTGTGTTGATAAAGACACCATGGTTTTGTTGCAGTTGATGATTATGACTAATAGCTGCGACCTGACTTTACTAATTCTACTGTGAATGGATGGGAATTTATTATTTCGATAATTGAATTCATATACAATAGTCTTCTGAATATTCAATGCACCTTTTTAATTTTTTTGTGCGCTTTCTGAACTGCTCTAAGATGCTCTGCAGCGAGGTAGTACAGTAAACCACAAAGTATGTTCAAGTAATACGCCTTGACTAAAAGACAAGCTTTGTCTTTGGAAGGAGCTAAATTCTGACTTGTTAGTGGAAGTTAAGGAGAGTATTCGCCATGTACATTTTTTTTTTCTTAATCAAATCATCTGTAAGCCATTTGTTTTTAAGGATGTTGTTGTAACATGACAGTGGTGTGCCATAAGCTTTTTCTTCTAAAATAAAGTTGTGACAATGTTGTTATCACATTTAAAGTGTAATTTGTTGTCCTGCAGCTAAAAAAAGCAGGAAGCTGACGTTCCTCTATCTGGCCAATGATGTTATCCAAAACAGCAAGAAGAAAGGACCCGAATTCACTAAAGACTTTGAGTCCGTCCTCATTGATGCCTGCTCTCATGTTGCCAGGTGTGTGGGGTAAATAACGTTTTTTTTTACATTTAAATGTAAGCCATGATGTGTTTTTGTATGTTTGTAAAGCGGAAAAAAACTACACCCTGGAGCTAAAACCCTGTGAACACTATCAATCAGAGTGGCATTGTCACCTACTGTAGTGGTTCGCCAACACTTTATCCTAGTACGGCGAGGGAAAAAAAAGCATTTCCCTGTGTTCCCATGCCCCCCTCCCAAATATATTCATCCCCTTTGAATTGTATTTTGCTGAAGAAGATTCAGACCTATAATACATGTCGCATAAGCCAAGAATGACTTCAAGACAAAGTGGGACAGCGTTTCATGCCTTGTGCACTTTGAGCACTTGTCTCATTTTTGTGTTTGTTGTTCCACTTAACTCCACTGTCCTCTTGCAGTGAAGTTGATGAGAGCTGCAAAAAGCACATGGAGAGACTCCTGAACATATGGAAGGAGCGCAACCTCTACAGAAGTGACTTTATTCAGCAGCTCACCCTGGCTATAGAAGACTCCAACAGCCCTCAGCCTATAGGTGTGGTCAAATAATAATAACAAAAATCAGAAATGTTCATTAACACAATGTGGAAACATTCATAAATTTGGTGCTGTTGTGGGTTTGGTGTTTTTTTTTCTTTTCCCCCACGTGACATTTGCCCAGCTTTTGCGTAATCAATTATAACCAGGATTATGTGTTTCATGAAATGGTACACGTGTGATATCGTATGGTTTTGCAAATGCTTCATTTACATTAAGCATTGTCAATAACAACTCTTCTGTGCTCTTGATAGTAGAGGAAAAGAAACCGGTGAAACGAAGCTACCAGAAGATCCAGCAAGAGGAAGAGGAGGATGAGGATGACGACTACAGAAGCATCAGCTCCCCTCGTAGCACGGACGCCTCCGCTAATCAACTGGTAAAGGAGACAAATCTTCCCTTTGTGACCTTATAGGCTCGGCCTGTCAGAGACTTATATACAGTCATGTGCGGGTTCTTTGAAGTCAATGGAAAGAGCACCCGTTTTGCTAGTCTGCGTGTATTAAAATTCCACATTTTGACAAGTAAACAGCGATGCGTGATCGCTTACAATAATGTGAATTTTAAAAGAAGACAGAAAATAGTGGAGAAATATTCATAGTGGTCATAATAACAAAAAACATGTATGATATACAGTACTGTACAGATATGACCATTTACTCCCTGTCCTGCGCTCTTAGTGTTTTTATTTTTTGTGGAGTCACTGTTTCCTGCTGTCTATTTTAATGTTATTGTCATGCATACTCAGACAGAGGAGTTGGTGAAAGCGCTGCAGGACTTGGAGAACGCCGCATCAGGTGATGCAGCTGTGCGACAGAAAATCGCCTCGCTGCCGCAGGAAGTCCAAGATGTCTCACTACTGGAAAAGATAACTGGCAAGCTGATTATTCCTGATTGTTTGTTTTGTTTGTTTGTTTATTTTCACATACAAAAACAATTTAAAATGTACATAGATTAAATAAATGTGATGGAGAATGTCTAAAAAACCCTCCAGGGGCTTACGAAGTGGCATTCTCCAGAAATATGAATACATTTAAGATAAAATATCAATGGATAAAAAAAAATATGCATCCTAATGCATGTCATACAGATGAAAAAAAGAAACATTTATAACAGGGATAAGGCATACAACAACTATTGCAAACTGCAATACCGGTTTTCTGAGCGGAATACGTTCCAGACCCACTAGGTTTCTGTCATATGAAATATGTTTTTTTAATATTGTATTAGTTCTGCCACATTTCAACTCATCCACTCAGTGCTTCTCAATTATTTTCTGTTATGCCCCCCCCAGAAGAATATATTTCACGCCCCCCAACTCTCCCCAGTGTTAACACTAATACTGAGAGCTTAAAGCCCATTTACCTATATTTAAACACAGTTTAAAGGGATTTCAACACAAGAAATACAAGCATAGAAAATATTGTGACAAGCCGAAAGTCACAAAAATATATTGAACTTCATTCGCTAAAATCCAAATGACATAAGTAAGTAGTAAGACATGCATGAGTATAAAGACAGACTGAATGAATCACTGAATGAGCTACATGTCTCATATGTGCAGATAAGGAGGCAGCTGACAATCTTTCCAAGACAGTGGACGAAGCGTGTCTTCTGCTGGCCGAGTACAACGGCCGCCTGGCCGCAGAACTGGAGGACCGGAGGCAGTTGGCACGCATGCTGACTGACTACATCAGTAGCCAGAAAGAGGCGCTGGTTGAGAGGGAGAAGAAGTTAGAGGCAAGGCAAACTCAAAAATCAAATACATTTCAAAGAACATTGTTATATACTCTCGTAGAGAAATAGAGTTTTTCAAATCCCGTTGTTGTGTGCAGGAATACAAGCAGAAACTTGCCAGGGTGACCCAGGTGAGGAAGGAGCTCAAGTCCCACATCCAGAGTCTGCCCGACCTTTCCCTCCTTCCTAACGTTACAGGCGGTCTGGCACCGCTCCCCTCGGCCGGTGACCTCTTCTCCACCGATTGAGTGGTGGAGCTCAGACCAGCTAGCCCCTTGTGTCGTCCCACACCCACCTACCAATACACACCCTCAGCATAACCATTGCAGGCTCTGTGTTGCTTGCTGCGGCCTGATGAGGTCAACAGGTACCAGAAGGACAAGAGACGGGTGGGACCATGGGATCGCAGTCGGGACAATAACTTTAGGTTTTGTGAAATCGCAGCATTCTGCAGAGAAAAACAGAGACTCTGTCTGCCTGGATTTTCCCACTTAGTTTCCACGCCACCAGCTTGGAGTTAGTTTGTTCCCGTTTGTTTTTAATCATTATTTTTTATTCGTATCATGGAAGTGAATAAGGAGGCCAGGTTTAGTAGACCGAAGATCCGGTTTTCGAGTGGCGTTCGTGGTGCTGTTTCTGTTACCTGGATTGCATATGCTTAATTGGCCTTATGACTACACTGTGGTGAGAATGTACCATTGATCAGTTGGGTTTGTTTTTCAATGGTTTGTTTTGTTTTAAATAGTTTTGGTGGAGGTTAAAGAGCCAGTGCCTTTGTGGCAGTCAAAATCAGAATTGATTTACAAGTTGGCATTTTTCAGATTTTCACAACCACCTGTGCTTCATTTTACTGTGTGCAGTAATTGGCAATTCAGACAAAAACAAATTATGAGTGGCTTCTTTCAATTTCTACTTGAATGTTGTTTACAGTTACAACTAATGCAATAAATAGGGAATGAAATCATGAAGTGCAAATGATTAACTGGAACAAAGCCTCACCAGTAATCCTCTATACCCAAGTATTGCCCATGCCCCAGTTGTGTATCCAGATGTCACAAAACAGCAACTGTGCGTTAGGTGAGTTTTACCTCCATTTAAGGTCAGCAAGAGTGAAGTTGCTTCTTTTGGTTTATGTGTAGCTCATTTTCATTTTGACTTGTCTGCAATCAAAAAGAACTTTGAGATGTCAGAATGTCAGGAATATGTAGAGCTTTCACAGTGTTTGAGAAACCAAAGTGTGTGTGTGTATTTTATTTCTATTTTTTAATGCAGTCAATGGTGGGCCTCCCGAACACATTATTGGCCTATAGTCATTTAAAAAGAGTGTGTGAAAATGTACAAATGCCCATGCAGCCACTGGAAGCCAGGAAGGACTTCAAAAAAATAACAGTATGTGTCACTGTAGTTTAGTTACGTCTACTCTTACCCTCACGCTGTGCAGCCTGCATTTCTTTCTGCATAACCACCTTGTACAAGCTGGAGTCTACCTGTAGGGTAGTTTTATTTCTGTAATGAAAGTAATCAATGGATGCCAATAAAATGGAACCATTTGAACAAAAACGTCGACGTTTCTTGAGCACAAAAAAACAGGATATACAAAAAAAAACCTGACAATGGAAGGACTCACACCTCCAGTTGGATGTTACATTAAATGTGCAAATTTTGATCAGATAGGTGATTATATTTAATGTGGAACATAATACAACAGTTTGTATAACATATGCTTGCCAAAACTGACATTTACTCCACAATAACAGCAAATATATGAGACGATGGAGAGGCAAGATTATATATTGGGTCCCTCGATGACTTATTGCTTATTGTTTTTGGTACCAATATTATTTACCAACTATATTTGGGAAACGAATTGGCGCTAATGTGCTGTATACATTGTTAAATCTGATTATTATAATTTTTTAATCTTTAAATGTTCATGATATGGATAAGTACCAAGAGAGTGCGTGTATTTTTTTATGTTTTCATGAGTTTTACGTCTCACATGGTATGTTGCAGTCAGATAAAATCTTTCATACTCCAAACCAGACGGTAGCGACAACACAATTGGTACTTTGCTGGTCGGTCGGCATTTTTTTTTTCTAAACAAAACGAAGAAGAAGCATTTTGTACTTCCGGTGTGCCATAGAGTATTGACCATATTCTAGGTTTGTGTTGTGCTATTTGCTCCTTGACAAGCTTAACTATTTACGTGTCTGAGCGTATAAATTTCAGGAATGTAAAGATACGGTCGTTTACTGATGCAATCCCCCTTTTCGATAACCAGCAATTCCTTGTCCCTCATGAAGTAAGACTCGTGTTGTTTGATACAAATATAGCTTGTATCGCTGGTTAGCTCGTTGACGTTAGCTGGTTGTGTTAGTGGTAAACCTTTTTCGAAACTGGGAGTTGCTCCTTCTAGTCTTGCATGTTAGGCTGAAGTAAACCCGTTAATACGACTGCGGTACCCTAGACCTGGTAAATAATTAAATCACTTCTCGTTTTACGATGGTGCTGAACGGCGTGTATAGAACGATTATGTACGTCGACATGTCATGCCTCATAACATGGCACGCCCAGTTTACCGTAAGGATTTCTGCTTTTACTCGAAATCTTTCTGGACTGGACACAAAGGAAAATGTTGTTAACTGTATGTTTTTATCGCCACAAATTAAATACGTACAATTATTCTATAAATGCGGAGCTCGTTCACCAGACCTTAGCCGTCCTTACATTTTTTTTTTTTCCGAGCGAAGGCATTGCTAAACAAAACGTTTGACTGGATGCATTAAGAGTGAGTGTGCTAAAATTGACGTTGAGTTCTCGTCAATTTTGCAAAGCGCATCAGTCTGAATAAAAAAATGTCGTTTGCAAGCGTAGTAACAGCGTTCAATGTCAATGGATCTGGAAATAATTACAATTTGAGTACTTTTGTTTCACTTTGGTTTCCAACATTTATTGCGCCATTCACTATAATGAGAAGCAATGGAACCACAATTAAATCATTGTTCTCTTTCAATAAGATTCAATATTTTGATTAGAAACCTAATCATAACTTTTCTTTCCTTTTGCCACTTCTGTGATCTCTTCAAGTGTGTGTGTGTGTGTTTGTGTGTTGTTGTGATGAAGGTGGTGGAGAGTGGATGCTGATGGGGGACGAAAAAGAGACCTGGAAAGTTAAGACTCTTGAAGAAATATTACAGGAGAAAAAACGCAGAAAGGCATTAGAAGAGCGAACTGAAACCAAGCACCCGAACAATGTAAAGACCAACATTTCCATTGAATTAATAATTAAAGTAATCATCCGTTGAAAAATATATCACATTTTGCACTTTGGAGAATGATGTAAGTTGAATTGAACTAGTTGCTGTTCAATTTTTATTTATTTATTTATTTATTTATTTATTTATTTATTTTTTTACTGCAATGTCATTTTGCGTGTGACTCCATTCATCAGTAATTCTTTTTTGTCTCTACCGCAGATTTCCCAAAGCATTGATCCACAGACGGATGCTCGGGAAGCCAAACGAGAGACCCCGGAGGAAGGAGAACTACGGGATCAAAGGATGGAAATAACAATTCGCAATTCCCCTTACACTCGTCAAGATTCCACAGAGGACAGGTGCTTGCGCTAATCATCACACAGCTAAATACAGCAGCACAAAATCAAACTCAATCCTTTCCATGAGGCTCAAGTTTGTCTAATTTCAAACCGTATACAGGTAATTTTTTTAACTACTTTAGGCTTATTTTCCCTGATATTGGTTGAACTCCAAATTGTGCCACTTTTGGATTGTAAGACTTAGGAGGTACAATTGTATGCAACATCAGAAAAATACTGCCTAAAATGATCCATTCTTGTGGTTGGAAAATTCATCCCTGCAATAACACCAAATCTTTTATCGTGCTCTTGTTAAAATGACAACATCTTCAGTCTCAGGGGACCTTGTTGTTAGAGAAATATCAGTCATATTTTGTTTGTATTTTCTATACAGAGGAGAGGAAGATGATTCCCTAGCTATCAAGCCTCCACAGCAAGTTGCAAGAAAAGAGAAATCTCATCACAGAAAGGAGGAGAAAAGAAAAGACAAAAGACGCCATCGCAGCCACTCGGCTGAGGGTGGTGAGGAATTTCATTCCATAGGTTTTGTAGCACTAAGTGCGCATCTGCATCCACTGAAGGTGTCTTCCCTTGCAGCAGGGAAGCATGCACGGGCCAAAGATAAAGAAAGGGAGCGAGATCGCAGAAAGCGTCAGTGGGAAGAAGACAAAGCCCGACAAGACTGGGAGAGGCAGAAACGAAGGGAGCAGGCCAGAGCTCATTCACGCAGAGAGAGGTGAACACTATATGGAAAAGTCACTGTCTTTGTTTAGGAGCCGTGAAAATTATCACATGTCCCTACTGGAGAAGCTGTCTTCCCAATTACCGTATCTAGAGTGCAAGGCAGCACAATATGTTTAATATGTGCGGCTTAAATACCTTGTGTGAATAGTGTTTGAAGCATTTTCTTATTGAGTGCGGCTTGTATACCAGTGAGCGCAATAGAATACATTTTACAGTACTTTGAAAACAAAGTGCAACCATGTCAGTTGTTTAGCATTGTTGCAGTTCTGACTGTGTGATACATGTTTAATAGTAATGTTTCTAACCACCAAAGATCTGAATTGACAAAATTGGGCTTCTGGTTGTCCGGACAGACCCCGACTGGAATCTCCTGGGTTTTTTTTGGACCACAGGGACCGTCTGGAACAGCAGGAGCGGCAACGAGAGCGCGACAGAAAACTGCGCGAGCAGCAAAAAGAGCAACGAGAGCTGAAAGACAGAGAGAGGAGGGCCGATGAGCGACGCAAAGAACGAGAGGGTCGACGAGACGGTCAGTAGTCGAATCCGGCTGGTAGTCCGGGATGGTTCATCAATCACTCTCGAGATGTTATAATCATGTTTTTTTTTTCACACTTTCATTTCATTTTGAATATCTGGCCTTACCAAGTCCTGGTCTGATACCTTGACGATACTGTGTTGGATTGATTGGTGTGGATTATCTATCGACCGACCGACCGACCGACCTACAGTGGGGGGGAATAAGTATTTGACCCCTTGCTGATTTTGCAGGTTTGCCCACTTACAAAGAATGCAACGATCTACTATTTTAATCATATGTACATTCTAACAGTGAAAGACAGAATCCCAAAGAAAGGGAGCTTAATATTCGAGTTGCCAACCTCGGAACCTGAATGATTTGGAGGCTGTCTGCAGGGAGGAGTGGGCCAACATCCCTGTCGAAATGTGCACAAAGCTTGTCACCAACTATAAAAACCGTTTGACATCTGTGCTGGCCAATAATGGCTTTTCTACAAAATATTAACATGCTGTTTGTCCAGGGGTTCAAATACTTGTTTTTCCTCATCAGACGGTTATCAATTTTTATAAATTCATATGATGTGAATTTCTGGAATTTTCTTTGGGATTCTGTCTCTCAGTGTTAGAATGTACATATGATTAAAATAGTAGGTCGTTGCATTCTTTGTAAGTGGGCAAACCTGCAAAATCAGCGAGGGGACAAATACTTATTTCCCCCACTGTATACAGCATATCAATGTTGAAGCACAAAATAACGATGTTAACAAATTACGCTATATTATTATTACATGACAATATATCAGAAATTCCACTTAGTCCAGTAACAAAATAACAATCTTAAATGGTTAGTGAATCAATTGGACATGGTGCAACATTGATTGTATCAGTAAAATCAAAGCGCTTTAACTTTTAGGAGGTAGGTTCTTATTAAGTTACAAATAAAACCAAACTCTATGGTCCACAGTGCCTTCACACCACCGAATGTTACCAGACGAGTACGGTGAGAAGCCGAAGCAAAGTCACCGCAGTCGCAGTCCTGCTCATGTCCCTCGAGAGAAAACGGAACCTGGCGAATTACGGAAAATCAGTGAGGACAATTATAACATTTCCTTTAATGCTGTAATAAAGAGTTGGGTAACTCGTGTTTTGCTTGCAGTGTCAAAGGAAGAGAGGACTGATGTTCAAGACCTACTCGCAGACCTCCAAGACATAAGTGACAGTGAAAGGAAAACCAGCTCTGCTGAGTCTTCCGGGGGTAAGGCATTATCAATGCAAAAACGAAAGTAAACATGCTCGCTTCAGGTGATCAGCAGGGAAATTTGGGGCCCCTTCCTCATTCACATGTCTCTTTATCTAGCATCAAGATCTGGTTCTGAGGAGGAAGAGGGGGAGGAAGAGGAGTCCAGCAGCAAGACTGAGGGTGAAGAAGAAGGGGAGGAAGAGGAAGAGGAAGAGGGAGAGTCAGTTTCGGTGTCTGGCTCAGAGAGGTCTGAGCAGAGTGCAGGTAAGCAACAATTCCACATTGTTTTACTCTAATCCAGTGGTGTACTGCTTAACAGCGGGGGCCTGCCTTCTTGCAGAGGAACTGAGTGATGAGGAGCAGTCAGAGGAGGACTTTGAAGAGGAGCCGGAAACTGGAAATCACATTCCTGCAGGTCAACTACTGATCCTAATAGAACATTTTGTCATGATGTCTATTAGTTCATTTTGTCATGCCAGTGGCCAACATATATTTTAGTCCTTTTTTCTATTCCTGATGTTCTGCACTTTATTTAGTTTTGTACATCTGCCTTGAAGTTAATAATTTATTAGATTAGAGTGGTCAGTGATTCAATAAATTACATTTGAATCACAAAATGTACTTCACATGTACCACAAGAGGGCTTTTGAAATGCCTGCCCAGGATTGGGGGGCACATCTGTGATCCAAATGTAAATGTGAAGGCAGACCACAGAATGTTTTGGAGCCAAGCAAAAAACGCCTGTAATCATTTTCAGATTCACTCTTTCACCGCAGATGCTTTTACTTGCTTACTTTAACAGTGTGATACTGCACATTATAGTTAGAGTAGTTTAACACCGGCCTGTTATTCTTCATACACGGTTGTGTTTTGTAGTGTGATTCAGGTGTGTGAGAAGAATTAGAGTCCAGTATGTGCAGTCAAGTGAACATGCTCCTTATCTTCCACCTTCATTCAACAGTACCAGAATCCCGCTTTGACCACGACACAGAGGAAAGTGGTGAGGAGATGGAAGATGAGGAGGAAGAAGACGCAGGGGATGGTGACCCTACGCCGCAGTCGCAGACCCATTCACGTTCCCCCACACCTGAAGGAAACTATATTCCTGACTCCCCTCCGATTTCACCTGTGGAGCTCAAAAAGGAGCTGCCCAAATATTTGCCTGCCTTACAGGTGCATGTCAACACATCACACTTATTTAGTGTGTGACCATGAACATATAGTGGTCACAGCTCCAATAGACCCTTGACCCGTTATTATTTGCATCCACCTAGCCAAATAAACTTGGTAGCTATTCACAATGTAAATAATTGTGTTGCTGTTTTGAAGGGTTGTCGTAGCGTGGAGGAATTCCAATGTCTGAACCGAATTGAGGAGGGGACGTATGGTGTGGTGTACAGAGCCAAGGACAAGAAGACCGGTAAGGGAGTTGACGTGATGTGTCTGTAGGTGTTGCAGATCACATGTGTGGACCCATGAGTTACATGCTGCGCTCATGTTTAGATGAAATTGTGGCATTAAAAAGGCTTAAGATGGAGAAGGAGAAGGAGGGCTTTCCCATTACGTCTTTGCGAGAAATCAACACCATTTTGAAAGCTCAGCACCCCAACATTGTCACAGTGAGGGTGAGAAAACATCTTTTCATAAACGTATACTTTTCCAGAGTCACGTGTTGCCTTTTAAGTGAGAACAATCTAATGTGTTGTAGGAAATAGTTGTTGGAAGCAACATGGATAAGATCTACATTGTGATGAACTATGTTGAACATGACCTGAAGAGTCTGATGGAAACCATGAAGCAGCCTTTTCTGCCAGGTGATAAATCATCTTGATGATTATAAATGATGCGTATCACAATTGTTACCTGCTGAAACGGCACCGTTCAACCGTCTTGCAGGAGAAGTAAAAACACTGATGATTCAGCTGCTCCGAGGAGTTCGTCATCTTCACGATAACTGGATTCTCCATCGGGACCTGAAGACGTCCAACCTGCTGCTCAGTCACAAGGGCATCCTTAAGGTGGCTTTGCTTTCATGAACCATGAAGCATACAGTTTTTTTTTTCTATCACAGTGCCAAAAAGAATATGTTTGAGCCTAAAGTGTTAAAAAATGTGTTGATGGGTGTAGGTCGGTGACTTTGGATTAGCCCGTGAGTACGGTTCCCCCCTGAAGCCCTACACTCCCGTAGTGGTGACCTTGTGGTACAGATCACCAGAGTTGCTGCTTGGAGCTAAGGTTAAAGCACACCTTCACCAGACACATGCATGGCAGCCACTCACACGACAATGCAAATGCTGCAGCATTTAAAACATACGGATCATGTCGTCACCACTGATATTTTTACCCCCAAACATATTTCCAAATATAAACCAACATCTGCAAATCACTTAGCTTATGGAAACCCAGTTTTGACTTTTACGCAAAATGATTTACACATGTAAAAGGTCCAGCGGTCGTCACAGCACATCCACTTTCACAGGCGAGACAGACCGAAGTCGAAACGTGCCAGGCAGACTGTCTGCGTTGTGTTTTTATGGACTGCCACAGTGTTTTTTTTCTCCTTGCAGGAGTACTCCACAGCTGTCGACATGTGGTCTGTGGGCTGCGTATTTGGAGAGCTCCTTACCCAGAAACCTCTTTTTCCTGGAAAATCTGAAATCGACCAAATTAATAAAATATTCAAGGTAAATGTTCAGATTTATCATCACCGTTAAGGTGTTTAAAAACCGGTACATTTTGCATCCGCGTGTCAGAGGTGAGCTCGCGGCGCAGCTCTGCAGCGGACCACTGGGTGGAGCTGCTGGATCGGAGCGCTGAGGGGAAGAAACCAAGAAAGGCCACCCTAGTTGTCTGACTGAATGAGCTTGGCCTCATTCAGGCCTCTCAAATTATCCGACAGTCATTACCTGTAATGAAGCTTTTGAACACGTCTGGTTGAGTGGAAATATCCATCTGCCCTTGCAATAAGAGGGGCCGTGTGTTGTTTGTGTGGTCTTTAGGATCTGGGGTCACCCAGCGAGAAAATCTGGCCGGGCTACAACGAGCTGCCTGCTGTGAAGAAGATGTCTTTCACAGAGTATCCCTACAATAACCTGCGAAAGCGCTTTGGTGCGCTGCTCTCGGACCAGGGCTTCGACTTAATGAACAAGTGAGTTTATTTCAAGCTTAATTGAAGTCAGTGCTGGGCCCCAAATCTGCTCAGTGCAGTCTAACTCACTGTGGAACCTTTTCAAATTTTAGGCTTGTGTTCTGGTCATCCATCAGAAACGTTGGGATATTTGTGTAGTTGTTTTACATTATGACGTGAAGTAAAACCGTCACTGACAATGTTTTTAGTCATTACTGACAGAATACCCAAATCAGATGTGAGCCACATGCAAATATCAAACAGATATGTCAGTTACAATCAGCAGGATTTGACAGTGGAAAAAAAAAGCTCCCTCACATCAATGCGTTCTTACGTTGCTCTTTCCGTCGATGGCTCCAGAGCTTTTTATTCGCGTCGTGCTTTTCTGGCCGCCTCACTTAAAACATGACAACAGTAGCGGACTGGTGATTCATCAACATGCCTGTGCTCCACTCCCATGTTCTGTTTCGCAGATACACTCACCAAGGTGACGTTCCATACCACCAGGAAATGTTTTCACAAACATATCTATGATAAATTTGGCCTTGTGGTTCCAAGAGCAATTCATCTGGCAAAGTCAGTGTTGTTGAGCAAATGGTAGCAGGAGAAACATGCCTAGATATTTACTCCCACCCACAGAGTCGTTGCATGCACCTGCAAAAGACCAACCTGCTTGTTGCAGTCTAGCAAATATAGTTCAATGGAAGTTTTTGGCCCCCCTTCTCATCGTGAAAAGACAACCTGGAGAGATACAGCCCATGTGAGGTCGACTCTGTAAAAAAACGTTTTGTTTGAAAAGCGTCAGACAGACCCGCTGAATAAATGTTGAACGGTATATGTTGGCAACAGAATGTGTTTGCACAATCACACACTAGTGCGTGTGCAAACCTTTTAAGTCCAAGCAAGCCTTTGATATGCAGTTGGGTTCAATCGCAAGTTAACGTTCAAGTGTTAACACAATCTCCAAACTGAAATATTCCCACCCTGATGTAAAGAACCTCTAGAGCAATATTTCCACTAGCAGTTACTGCTCAGTAGTGCTTCATAAGGAAAGAATTGTGTGCTCGGCAGCGAGTATATTGAGTATTGCGTGCGTTACCATGGGGGCTATGTTAAGGTTCCCAAGCAGCGTGAAGATAAAATCGAGCACCTATAAAAATCATCTTTTGCATTTTTTTTTTTTAGTGGTGGAAGCACATCATCACCAAGCTGCCTGATCACACTTTGTAGGACTGCCCTTCAGTGAATGTTCTGAGATCCCGGTTATGGGGCAGTATAGTATTGACCATGCATTGTTTGCACAAATGTTGTGCGCCTTAGCTCATGGTTTTTTTTTTGTTAAGTCCACAAAGAGGACTCTACTGAAAATAAGAGGGCAATAAATCTCAAGTGCCCTGGCTGTTACGGTGTCTTCACATGAAGTGACTGTGGATTCTATTCCAGATTCCTCACCTTCTGTCCCAGTAAGAGGATCTTGTCGGACGAGGCACTCAAGCACGAGTACTTCCGGGAGACACCGCTGCCCATCGACCCATCCATGTTCCCCACGTGGCCGGCCAAGAGCGAGCAACAGAGGGTAAAGAGAGGCACCAGTCCTCGGCCGCCCGAGGGAGGCTTGGGCTACAGTCAACTGGTAAGGCCATTAAGTCCAACTTTCTCCATTACATAAAGCTGGTAGTCTTTCCGAAGGCTGCCTGTGTTAAATAGATTAAAGGCCGACAAGCCTCTGCTTTGTGTCTGCTTAGTTCCTTCTCGTGTTTTCCATGATGCGCAGCCTGACGCTTCTAATGTTTTCTGCAGTGGTACTACCCACAAGGAAGTTCAATTTCCACTATACGGGAATTGTATCTTTTGTAATACCCACCTCAAAGAATATCTTGTGACATAAGAGTGGAGGAGTTGAGGATTATAGAACTGATCAATATATGCTTTATTTAAAGTACAGTCTACTAGAGTAGTACTTTATTTTTTCCTGAATGCTGGTTGCAGAGTGAGCACCAATTTGTTCGTGTGTCAAAATTTTATCTTTCTTATGCAAGTGTAAAACAAAGAAGCAGTAAACCACTATAAAATGTCAATTATGAGAGTGCATCTTTTGTTGTTGTTGTTTTTTGGGGGGGAGGTTAAATTGCAAAAGATTATTACATATAGTAGTGTTAGTCTTCATGTACAAGCATGGTCAAGGAACAAATTATTATTATAGCCTAAGTACTAAGGCTACCCTTGTCTGCAAGCTGAATTCTTGCGGTATTTGTTAGTTCACAAAAACCCAGAGAATCCATCTTGTTCTGAGCTTGTTGATTTTCTCCGATTGATTTTGCACTCTGGTGGTGCAAACCAATCAAAAAGCCACAATGTGTTTGGGGCCGGGACATACGGCTGTGATAATAACAAGAAGCGCCGAGGCGGGGGCGATAAAAAACCAAATGTGGCGTTCTGAAGACGCCCTTTATCTACATTTACATGACAAAAATGACAACTATCATAAACCGCCATCACGTTACCATCATCAGCTGGTCAAAACAAGGCCAATGACGATATCATCTGTTGTCGTGATTGGTCCAAATAAAAGTTTGGCATCGCTCAAATCAGCTTTATGTATTGCGCTGTATGTCCTGCCTCTCCTGACCAGATCACAGTGGAGCAGTCCCACATTGATACTGTGAAGAAGTCCTTTGAATCACGCAGCAATCTGGCTCTTGATACTTTAAAGTAGGGCTGTATCTAAACATTTTTTTAATAATTGATAAATCTGTCAATTAATTGATCAGTCAGATTAAAAAAATATCTCCATCCCGTTGTTCAAAAACACTGAAAATTTGACAGTGCACAACTATGATTCAAATATTGGTTTTGTCTGTAACATGTCAAATAGGGAAAGATGTTACTCATTGTTTTAGCAGATGTTTTATTTTTTCATCTTTTATGGTGGATTACACAAATCGGATAATATTTTCTCTTGAGAATCTGAATTTCTGAGCTGGACAATTTTGAATAACAGAAAGATTAATTCATTAATTGATAATAGTTGGCCATTAATTATTATTGTTGCACCGCTAATCAAGAAACCGCCTGTCCTGGAACTTTTCCGACACGCATAGTTTTGTCCAATTTATGTTATGAAAAGATTAGATTTTGAGTTTGAAAACCATGCTGTAACAATTGACTCTACTACAAAAATCAACACTGTATTGTACTATTTAATGTCTTAGCTGTCATTTGTTTATGTTGTACAACGATCGTGTTAAGCTGATCTTCTTCCTGTGGGTCATGTCCCTATACCCCATTCTTAAACTTCTGCCATGTTGTTTGGCACTTCTGACTGCAGGGGGATGATGACCTAAAAGACACAGGCTTTCACCTGACCACCAGCAATCAGGGAGCGTCTGCAGTCGGTCCTGGATTCAGCCTGAAATTCTGAGCATGCTCCTTGGCTCTTAAAGACGAGCGCACCCATGGAACGCTGCCACTGGAATGAACTGCAAAGCAGATCAATACGCCATCAGCGCCAGCTGTTGACGAGGACGGTCTCACACAAGAATGGTGGCTATGACGTGTTTCAAAGTGTTCAACTCTCTTCCACCTGTGTTATCACATTTTAGGAGTTTAGTATATTGTATTAGTTTTGCTTTTTTACGTTTGTGAGCGGTTCCAATTTTATGAATGGTGATGACGATGCGTCAGTGATGTGAAATTGTTTTCCATCTGACATAACTACTCAAAACAGTCTGTTCGCTCAAATGACAAGGCAATTTTTTTTTTAAACAAGAAATAAAGAAAAAAAATGTCTATTTTGTAATTGGGATTGCTTTGCACACACAATGGTGCTTTGCCAGAGCGGCAGGAAAAAAACACCCCCTCTTTTGAGCTGTCCAAGATGATGTCATTCTGCTTGTCGCCACGTAGTCTTTGCTCTGCCATTTCTAATTAAATGGGTCTTCAGTGATAGAATTGAATAAATCAACTCTTGTATTCATGGCCCACAAAAAAATAAAATAAGCGGCACACGTTTGCTCAGTCCAAGATGTTGTGACGCTTTAACAAAACAGACAGACAAAGAAGTCATTTATTGAGTTTGATCGGTCCCCCTGCCGTGGAGCTCTTCTGTTCAGTGTTCCACCTGGTGCGTTGAAGAAGAGCAGCTGGTGGATCATGTGACTGATGGTGTTTGGCACGAGACCGTCTGAGGAAAGCAAGTGAAGCGTGTGAGGTGTTCCACATGTGCTTGCAGATCCAAATACTGTACTTCCAAAGGCCAGAGGAAACACTGCTTGTTCTTGATTTAAAAGAGCTCTTTTGGCCGAGTGTGTACATTGTCGTACAACTCGCCTTCTGTAACCTCACCCCAAAAATAATAAAAGCCACGCTAGATATATTGGGTTGTCGGGGATGGGTCGTCAATTTATTGTTAACTGAATCCTTCTATTGTGGTTTATTTAAGTGATTTCGAATTAAATCACTGGAATCTGTTTGTTTTCCATCTTTAATGGTTATTATTCTAAGGTGATTATGCTGGCCATCCACAATGTAAAGAGATCCAATACAAGAACAGTTTCAAATGTTCAGTCTGTACAAGAGTAAACTGTTCAGACCCCCATCCCCACAAAAAAATCTAATTTTTGTGTTTTTAATGAGGAAAGTATCCCTGTACTTTATAGAAAACAGAGGAAATGCTATCAGTGGGAAGTGGAGGCTATGCTTAAGGCAAAGTTTGGTTGTTTTAAATACACATGTAATTCTTTGTTTTATATTTAGTTTGCCAGTAAACTTAAATTAGAGTACCAAAAACAATGTGAGGATTCGCTTCGGGATCTCCCAACTGTTTTTAGTGCCCAAAAATACTTACGATCATGAATTGTTTATTTTCCTCACAACATGAAATGACATTTGCACAATGACTGTCAACAATACAAAGAACAGAAAGTACAAAAGAAATATGTGCCCAAGTGAATGAAATGCGTGTGTGTGCTTAGTTCAGAGCCAGTGAGGCCTTCAGAACCGCACACGCACCCTCCATGAGTAATTGGTGAGAACTTTGTCTTTTTTCTTCACGATGCAGGTGTATGTGCCCTCGTTGATGGCGTTGGCCACGATAGTGATGTGGTCGTCCTTCAAAGATATGTAATTTGGGTGTGAGAACTCCAGAAGCTCGCCGTCCTTGTACCAGCTGAAGGTTGTGAGATGGCACTCAGTGAAGAAGCAGCACAACAAAAGAGGTGAGCAAATGGTGATCGTACTCACAATACTTTGCCTTTCTTCGACGCTATTTTTTTCCCGCAGCGGAACGTCAGCTTTTTGCCCTCGACCACAAGCTTGTGTTTGGTCCTCGGAGGTGCCGGAGTGGGTGCCACAGTTGGGAAAGGGAATTCTGAAGGGAAAAAAAAAAAAAATCAACCGTCAATTACTATGTACTTGCTGGCCACAACTTTTAATGTAGTTAACATTAAAATATTGCTACTGATTGTCATTCTTAGAACTTGCTTGCCATTTAGGCAATAAGCAATTGCTAAAGGTGTCATGGTCTCCAGGTGGATTTTCGCCCGTCAGTGTAATCATCACTAACCGGGTAGAGTAGCAATGGAGCTCTCAGTCCATCACATATGGAAACACCCTGCCCGTCTCATGTGTGTTTGCTACGTGACAGCTTTGCTTGAGTCTATGTACAGTTGGTGTCAGCAGAGAGAATCACCAAGAAGTGCAGTACCTTTGAATACCAGAGACATTTTTACAGAGATGTTCTTGTTAGGTAAGTTTCAAATTTCTATTTTATTTTTTGATTGGATAAAGTTCGGAGGTTGTGTAATGTATGTATATGCAGACCCATGCTCCATTTCAGATGCCGACAACAATGTATCGTTGTTTGGCAACTGCTAAAAGATAGAAGAAGAAGACAAAGATGGCAAAGCATTAAGGTAGCAGGTGAAGATTTTTTGATGGACATTAATCCACCAGGAATCTACCTTTGGCCACATGCAGCAGGGGATTATGGTTAAGGTAAGCAAAAATAAAAAATATGTGACTGTGTGTCTATAAGTGTATATATGTATGTGCATATATGTTTATGTGTATACAGGTATGTGTATGTGCAGTATATGTAAGGGGTGTGGTTCCCACTAAATTGAATTTGAATTGTATCACAACCCATGTGCGAAATGTGTCTATTTTATTAGAGAAATGCACACCCCTACTTATCACAATAAAAATGTATTTCTTTTTAATAACTTCTCTCTGAGCTGTGGCCAACCTCGCTATCAAGTGAAAGTCCGCTTAGAGAAGAGTCGCTCTCTCTAATGAAGCAGAAATCCAAATTGACCTGGTGTGTCTCTAACCCTGGAGCCACAGTCTAAAATTCCAGCGGTTTGGAAGGGCTCAGGAATTTTCCACAGCCGTACGACGTCTCCCAATCAACAATGAAGAACAGATTAGAGTGAGCCAAGGAATCGTATCCTCCTGCCTCCCCGCTCTGTCCCCTGTTCCCGGCCGAAACATCGGAAAGCAACAACAAAGCGGGTGGAGCCATTTTGTGTTGTGCAAGAGGGGCCCTCTGACATGAGTTTGTAGCAAATGTACACAACTGGCTCATTGCTGTCATTGATTTGGTATGAACCGTGAATGCACGACTTAGATCGGTACTTTTACTAGTTTGGACTCACATTTCTGCATTGGCAAACGGACATAGAAAAGTCTTCAAACTTCCCTCTACTTCGACCGGTGCTATCTTACCATAACAGAAATCACAGCTGGAGGGGCAGTGCTTCTGCATCAGCTTGCGCTTGCTTTCACAAAAGCCTTTACGAGCCCACGCCGGACAAATGAAGAAGCGGTCCAAACATCCTGGAGAAGACAAAGGACACAATGTGAGCAAATACGCTCAACTTAACGTGTGCCAAGTGGATCATGTCACGACAAAGTCCCCGTGCATGAAAGCAGTCAGTTCTTGATACTTGAGAAATGACGACAGACACAATTTCTACTGTTGTGTTTTAATCTATGGATTGAGGGAGGATTTGGATCATACCGTAGAGACGGTGCAAACCCCACACTTCGTCCTGCGTGATGAGCTTGCGGCCGGTCAGCGTTGCATTCAGGTGCATGATTGCTTTCGGGTCCCTGGAGTGCATAAGTCCCAGCACGTGTCCTATCTCGTGTGTCGCCACGTGGACCAGGTCTGTCAGCCAAACCCCTGCAACAAAGCACACGCTGCTCAGCGCGCATTCACCGGAAACCCCCGCTGAGCATAAACCACCGTGAGGACTGCGTGCCTTTCTTCCAGCTGAACCGCATGTTCCCCAGAATCCAGTATTCATGATCGTCAAAGTGGATCTCGCCTGTCGGCGGGAAAAAGGCGTGAGCCAATTCTCCCGTGATGCCGTCGAAACAGTGGTGCAAGTAAGACTGCAGACAGTCTGTGTGGTTGACGGGGTAAAAGCCTGCCAAAAACACAAACACGCAACTGGAGCTCAGAGCCCAGTTGCAGAGCTGGCAAAAGTACTCCCACTTGATATAAATGTACAGATATTGTGGATATAAAAGGTCTACACACCCCTACTCAGAGCCCAGGTTTTTATTATTTAAAAAAGGCCAAGATAGTAAATAATTTCAAAATTCCATCTCACATTCAGAACTAAATGAAAGTACTTACTGAGGATCATTAATGTGATCTGTAATTGGACCTTGACGCTAAGCAGAAAGTGCAGAATTACATTTGGGTTTCTGAAACTGTATTATGTTTATCCTCTGAATTATTTACCTGTAAATTGTTTCCTTCCATATTTAGAAAAGTTATATTAGAAATAGTTGTGGTAGTAACCATTACGCACGTACCTCACTTTTTCGTCAGCCACACACCCTTTTTGAAGTATTATTGAGGGCTACGTCAAATATTATTTTTAGTCTGTGTTGTGGGCCACTAAAAAACAGTGGGTCACAAATGGCCCCCGGGCCACAGTGTGGACACCACTGGTATACTTGTGCTTGTTTTAAGAAGAAAACAATGGTATTACATGTCACATGTTGTTTAAAAGCTAGCTTGCGCTTGACTTTTATGCTATCAAAACCATGGTAACTAAGTAAAGTAACCTCAAAAAACAGTAGGATGGAAGTTGTTAAGCCTCTGTGTTTTTCATTCAAAAATGTCTTGCTTTGACTGTACCACTCATGAGGCACGATCGCACAAAATGAGTTGGCGGTCCTCTACCCACCGATCTTAATGTCCGCCTCCTGATCCGCCGGCACCTCTCGGAAGCTGAAGGGTGAGATGTCGCTCCACATTGTGAAAGCCTTGGCAATGCCTCGTCGTGTGTCCGTGGCATTAATTAGGTTTGTAGGGTAGGACAGCAACCTGATTCAAAACAAAAGACACTTAATACATTACAGCACAGGAAGATAATACAATTCATTTTTCCTGGTATTCTACAAATTTACATGTCATCACTTTTATTTGGATTATCTTGAAGTCCCTTCATTTCTAAGTGAATGAAGCGTGTATCTTGTATGCAGGTAAAGTGGAACCACTAAAGTCCTCAAGTTTACTGTTCGGAGGTCAGACAACAATCCATTATCCATTATCTTATTATGTTCACAAGAAATGAAATGGAGCCTTGAGATATAAGTGACAGTTTTTTAGATAGGAGCCATTGCTCTGCCGATTTTTCAACTATTTTCCTTATTGGAAAAATGTGCTATAGACACTTTAGTTGTTCCATTTTGGGGGAGTCTGGAATGGATGACTGGCATTTGCATTTATTTCAAAGCAGAAAGCTGTTTAGAGATACAACTTTTTAAGTTACACTCATATCACCGTTTATAGACCACAGTATTAGTAATTTATTTGAGCAGTGATTAGCTTTCACAATTTAGTTACCTGTACAGTTACTGTCAAGGCTTCCTAGTGGCGTAAAATGTATTCTAAAGACAAACGATGTCTCAATTTTGAATATAGCGGTTCCATATGCATATGCAACGACGCTTTGTAGTAAATATTGACAAGGATACTTGTATGTGAGCTTGAACTTGTCCCATTTGAGCTTCTCCGGGGTGAGGGTGTAGCGCTTGTTCCTGGAGAGGTGCAGCACTTGCGAGTGGGCCTCTTTGCGCATTCCGATGAGCAACACAGTGGTGTAAGCTTCTTCCTTGGACAAAGAAAAACCTTTGATTAATCACCTCACACGGGCCCTCAAAGAGAATTTAGGACTTTGGCGGCAGGTTGAAGCAGGTTTGAGGAAGCTTGCGCGGAAATTGAGGGCGATGGATGACTGTTTTTTGGCAGAATACAAGCGTCAGAAGGCTTGCAAGCATAAATTCCATTTGTCATATAACGGTAACAACAGTGCAGGGCTGCTACTATTTCACTGCCTCGCAAGTGAGACACTTACTATGTTTTCATGCACTGGAATTCCATCTCACAGAAAATGAAGAGGTCAGCAGTGAAAGTGCTTTCCAAACATGAAGTATGATGGGGCTTTGGAGTACAAATTCCAGGTAATAACACCTGGATTACAGACATTTTGTAAAGCTTTCACAGGATATCGCCGGGTGCCTTGATGGTTCAGTACTCTCATAAATAAACTGTGACTTGACTCAGGTTTTGCTTTGTCTTGGCAGCAATATTTCATATGGTAATGCACTTTGACTGAGATGGCACTTTGACTGAGACGGCATTGACTTTCCCAACTATGAGTCAATGCTACTCTATCACCTTGATAAAGATATTACAGTCCAGAGGTACCTTGAGATACGAGTCACTCGAAACTTTTCTTCAAAAAAGAGACTCTAAGCTTTTTATTGCCGTGCCCAGTTGATGTTTACTTTCAAACTAAACCTTAAACAAAGTAAATTACATGTATTGTATTTACAACAGCCACATATGTTGGCCTTAATAATGTCAATTTAGCTTCATGCTAACAAACAATGCAAAATTCCATAGACAGGTCAAAGATTAGCATTAGTGTCTGTCGCAGTGAAATAACTGCAACAGTCGTGCAAGCTTTATGCTTTGTCTTTTACGCCGTGGTGTCAACTTCCTATGCTATTGTGAGAATAGTTTGAAAAAGGCCCATACTTGGATAAATTTGGAGTAGAAGAACTTCATGGAAATCTTCCCACAAGAATGGAAGGTTTATACTGTGCAGTTGAGGCTAACTGCATATTTTGCGTAAGTGTCTACATTGAGATAAGAATTATGCTTTTAAAAAAAACTTGTCAGTCTTTACTTCAGCATTATGAAAAACTAGCAAAGAGCACTTAGTCACAGTTGCAATTTGCTCCAAACTCTAAGCTTCCTGTTTCTGCCTCACCCAATCAAGATAAATGGATGCAACACTTCCTTCGCTTCCTTTCCAAAATAGTGAACCCAGAGGACACACGATCGGTCCCACACTGTACTTGCACGATTACATGCTTTTTATTCGCCCACTTCAGTTGATGTAAGGCAGGGGTATTCAACTGGTTTTGTCCAAGGCACCACCATTATAACTAAGAAGCAACTCGGGGACCACTGCTTTAACGGAATATCGTTTTATTTTGCACCGAGGGAGGATCGACCTGTACAGGTTATTTATTTGCATCTGTATGTCTATTTAGGGAATCTCAGCTACCTTTGACAAAATTTGGATGGGTTAATGATTCACAAAATTAGCTGGAAAATAAATCCAGTCTAAATAATAAATCCATTTTATTTTTAAAAATTTTACAATTGTTTTCCATTTCCAATTTCATGGACCACCTGCAATACCGCCACGGACCACTAGTGGACGGCGGACCACCGGTTGACAATTTCTGACGTAAGGGAATAACATGCTCACTAATAAATTTCAATGAATTCCCCTGCCATGTTGCATGTGCCAGTGCCGATATTTCCGACATGTGTAGCTCATTTCAAATTACACATGCTAACAAGTAATGATGTACCGTAAACTATGAGGCACTCTAGACTAAACAGCAGACTTGAAGGGTAAACATTCTTGACAAACACTCAGTGAGCATCTTTAGGCGATCAGGTCCTAAACCCTTGAATCGCCCCAATTCTTCGCTTTTTTTTAATATTTAGAAGGAAATGAAAAGACTCATTAGGTACTAATCTCATTTGTCTGGCTGGCCCTCTTTCCACAGATGCTTATCTCAGGATGTTATGTAACCCCGCAGGAGCACCACTGATTGACACAGAATGAAAGCGTGTCGCGAAGGAAATGAAATAAAGCTATTTCTCATCATTATCACAGCCAGAGGGAGGCACGGTTGGATGCCCAGGCCCAGTATGGGCCAACAATAAATCAACGTAGACATATTCAAGGCTGGATCCCTGCGTGAGTTGAGCATTGAAATTTAAATATGCAGACCCAGAAAGTGAGACATTTTGTTACTTGAGTAACAAGCCCTGGCAGAATTGACAAAATCACCAGTGTCGAAAGATGTTTACTCAGTTGTTTCATTTTGTTGGAAAAAAACAACAACAGAAGAGATCGCAGACATGATACAAAACAAGTCATTTTAAATGGCAACTTTCTAACTTTAACAAACACCAAAAGGAATCAAGAAAATGTCCATGTGGTTCTCAGTACTCATATTTATAGACCAAGCACCAGGAAAAAATATGGAATTACTCAATTTTTAGGGTGGGAATTGGAATTATGAAACAACAAAAGAACACTTTAGCACAGCGCTACCACTCTGTTGCACCACGTCTGGCTTTTCTAGCAGCTGGCAGTCTCAGAGAGACGGACTTTAGGAGTGATAAACAGTACTCTTCATCAATATGGCTCCAGCTTTCTCTGATTACTTTTGCTAGCTCATCTCTGCAGGTTGGAGCCTTTGTCATGAACCATTTTCTTCAACTTCCACCAAAGATTTTCTATTGGATTGAGATCTGGCCTTTTTACCTTATATTTCTTTCATAAAATGAATGTTTTCACAGTTTTTGTTTTCTCCAGGGCTAAATGCATTAATAATGTTGTTTGTACTGGGTTCAGATTTTAGACACATTTGACTGCGAGCAACCACCATCTTCTGCAAAATGTGTAATGATTCACATTTTTTTGTAAAATCCTCTCCTCTGTTTTAATTGACATCTCTCATGTTGGAGCCATGTTTCATGTCAGTCCACTTAGTGCAATATCTCTCCAAGGTGTAATCACTCCTGTATAACTGTAGACAACTTGGAGACTGCCTATGTGTCCACGTGTGTGCCATTCCCTCGCCCGCCATAGCTTTGCCGGAGCCAACTGGATGATTTTAAAATATAAATAAGCAGTTCAGACAAATAATAGCTTAATGTAATAAATATGATGCATTCAATGAATGGATTTCTGCAAACACACAGAAGGTTTGAGGCACACGTTTGTCATATGAATAAAATACATGACCCGATCAAACACTTTACAAGCAGTGCACTGCATAGACGCCTCATGAGTAGTAATGAGGCAATGTGGTACCTATGCCATACAGTATGTTACAGGCCGAGCTTGACCCTAAAAAAAAGTGCAATATGCGAAATGGAAATATAGTATAACATTTGTCCAATAAGAAAAGGACATGCATTTGTAAGCCTTTTCAGCCTCTGTACGGTATATGGTTAGGAAGAAACAAGTAGTAGAAAAGGTTTAATCCATAGCAGCAATTATACAGTGCACAAAGCAGTGCACTCGTTGACATTTGCATGCTATTAGTACGAGAGAAGCACTAGACTAGTAGAATTGTGTCACTGCTAGTACTAGTAGCACAATAGTATTAGTAGTAGTGCAGCACAGTTGTTTCCTAGTGAGTTTTAATTATATACCCAAAGGCTAAAAGTGGCAGTTGGTAAGACGTTTGTATAAATTGTTGAAGTAGTGTGCTGAACTGTTTGACTTGTGAGGACAGTGTGAACCAGTGCATGGACATAAAGTTGGATATCTTGTTTGAACATTTGTAATATCCAGCTTACACGGGAACTTTTCTACATTTTCTACTCGTGAGGACAATTTGGACTTTAAGGTGGATATTAATGATAAATGCATAAATGCCTTTCCATACGACTGGGAAATACATTTAATGCCACATCTAATTACCTTCATCAGTTTTTAATCCATTAAGCAAAATTCAGTCGGCATGGTATAGCCAGCAAACGGGAGAATAGAAATGACACCAGAGGAGCCTGTAGCGCAAGAGGGTCCCCCCAGCATACCTCGGTCCTCCACGAGGGGAACGCAGCGCTCCGGGGCATCCCTCCGAGCAGGAGGCTGAGCAGGGCGGCCGCCAGCACAGTCGTCCACCCCCACTTCCTCCTCGGACAGCTACCCCACATGGCGGCGGTGCGGTGGCACCTCCCGGAGAACGGCGTCGGAAAACGGTCCATCGAGCAGCTACTCCTCGGCCATTGCGCTCGCTCCGCCGTGCGCCGGAGCCTCTGCAGGTCCCGAGTGGGAAGGGAAGTGAGTGTATGTTAAGTGCTCACGATGCAGCTCCGCTCGCCTGATCGCCTCGCCGCGCCGCGCCACAGGCTTGGTTTCACATTACTGCGCACAGGGCAGCAGGTCAAAGTCGAGACGCTCTAATTGGAACCAAACGCGCTCTGTCCATCCTGGAGCTACAGCACACTTCTCCAGTCTGACTGCAGCCTGGCTTGCAGTCGTAGCACGTGGCCCAAAACTTCAAGCTTGGCTTTTAAGTTTTCTATTTTTTCCCCCACTTAATATGCAGCTCTACTGCTTTTCGCCAGAGGTGGCAAAAGTACTCAAATTATGTCATGAGCAGGGAGAGAGGAAAAAAAGTTGCAGTACTCCATAATGAACTCAGTTACACAGTGCTGCAAACTATGATCACATTTTTATTAAATAATGAACATGATTCAATACAGAAACATAAGGAACATTTAGCTTTTGATTGTATACAAATAGTTGAGTCTCTGGATTGCCAGCCTATCCGGCAAGGGGAGAATTAACAAAAGTGAGTACCACCCCTCACATATTTGTAAAGAAACGACAGCGTTCACTAGAGCTTCACAGGTTGCCTTTGGAATCCACTTCCACTCCTCTTTGTTAAAATTCCCCACTAACCATCTTAAAGTGCCCCAGTGAGGCTCAATAGGCTTAGGTCTGTAGAGACATGCATGCTTGGCCAGTCCATCACTTGTACCCTCAGCTCAGTTAGCTGTTTGAAATATAACCCCCACGAATCCTTAACAGATGAAAATCCATGAAGTATTGTGTTTTTAATGTATTATTTCAAAGTGTTAAGCAAAATAGTACAATACAAACTATGCAAGGTGCAAGTATTTGTATCCGTTTGACATTGTAGTATCTGTGTGGATTGAAAAGATAGGTGAATGAGGGTGTTCAGGTGTCTGGTTGCCAGTTTGCATGTTGAAAAACATGATGTGTTCTGGCAGCTCATGTACGGATGTGCTTTTTTGGTGTTTGTTTTCCTGTTGTTCAATATTAAAGAAATTAAAAATACACAGATGGCTGGGTTTATCCTTGACCACTTTGATGGGATTATTGCAAATGTGCAATTGTGTAAAACCACTTTTACTTGAGCGTAGACACATTGCATTTTATCTTTTTTTTTTTTTTTTAAAGCGTGAAATTATCCCAAACTAAGTTTGGACATTCTCTGTCCTTTATGCGCTCTTTCTTTCTGGCCTGCCTTTACTGGGACGTAAATCTACAGTGTGAAAAATGATTTCCCTGAAATCCCACATTACAGCGAATAATCAAAATTAGATTTACGTACAAATTAAAAATCCGTTGTACTGTGCGAGTGGAAAAATCAACGATATGACGAGGGATATAACTGTATAGACACCATTTTCAACAATTTGTAGCTGAAACAGAAATATATTTAAAACTGATAGGAAACAATACATTTGATATGTAATTTAATTGGTGTAAATAATTATTCTATTATTGTTAAGTGAAAGCGTCCCTGTGTACAGTACACATGTGCATTACTCATCACGTTACAGAAAAAGGCCGGAACAGTTAGTGCTCCGTGTGTTCCCATCGAACTCTTTAGACTGACGGACGTGCCACGGAGGAAATGGTGCCGGTCAGACTCATCAGGGGTGAATGGCCACCCAGACGAGTCCCCTCCAACTTTATACGTAGCATTTGACCCCTCTTCTCGTCTTTCTCGACTCTGAGTGGGACTAGCGATGCTCGCCTGTGATCCAATGGACTCTTCACCTTTTCTGGGGAAGCCATAACACGTAAGAAAAAGCGCCGTATGACATTTCCTCTTCCACGCTGTCCACACCAGCGGAACCGTTAGCTTCCTTCTATGGCTAATCAGTTAGCTTTAATCCGATAATCTCATTTGTTGGCCTCCAAATAAGAAATGAAGTGAACGATACTAATGTACTCGTGTGCTACTGATTTCCGTGTTTGTGTAGTGTTAGTGTGTGGGGTTCTGAATAAATATTGCGTGACTTAGTGAAATATAACCAACTCTCACATTAATACCAATGTGCAAGCAAAATAAATTAATGAATCCAATGCTTCTTTTCGGTTTGTTTTTAAAAGGTCGTGTAATATTAGTGGCATTATTCAACCACGTCAAACTGAATTATGACTATAGATTTATGTTATGGTTATTTAGTCCTCGTGAAATGTTCAAAAATATCAAAAAGGATAACTTTTTTTAAATGTAGAATACATTATACTCACGGTGCAGTAATTGTAGTCACACTACATTTTCACAAGGGACTAAAATTAAGCAGAAAAATCAAATTTACCATTACCATAAGCTCTGTGTCTGCGAGTCTGAATGTATGTTGCAAAATGCATACTTTGGTGAATGCATACTTTGGTGAACTGACAAACTTTTAATATTATTACCACTGTTTAATTTGCCATGTGAATCAGCACACCTTATTGTACGGCAATTTAATGCAAAACATGCACCAAGGTTCCCACTCATGATTTGGTTCGGCAGGGGGCGATGGACATCTCGTTGCTTGCGCTGGGCACACACACCCACTGACCAGAAGTAGCAGAGAAGTAAATCTCCTCGCGCTCGGTCAAAGCATGCTGGAAAGTGTACAGCGTTACCATCCTTGCAAAATATTTAATATATTGTATTTATGTGGCTTGGTGGCAGGTGTCTGAGCATTCTGTTGAATCGCACTTCTTTCCAAATTCAACCTGGAAATATAATTTTAGTGTGGCCATACAGACGAGTGACATTACTCAAGTGTGCATGAAAAATACCAACTCTACTCCTGCGCTGTTGCTCAGTCACAACTTATTGTAGAACGATGGAAAAACACAATACAATTGTATTTGACGTGAATTGGTGCTCTGTAGTACCGACCAAATCTGACCGTACCAAAAGTGCTAGGTTCAGTACTCATACCTTGTGATTAGTGATAAATATCAACGGAAACCTGGAGTTCTGTCACAAATAATAGTCATGACAAAGCAATTAACAAGGTTCATGAATAATTATTCAAAAGTATTGCAGTTAAACATTTCTTCTGTATGCTGCTCATTCCACTCTTTGACTTGCTCAAAGCCCAAATAGTCTTTGACTGTGATGTGTGTTGGTAAAATAGAAGCGTGCGTGACAAATGTTTGTTCTTCTCCAGGAACACCTGACTTTGACATTGGGTGTCAACACCGCTTCTATAAATAGCTGGCTGAGGAAATGGCCAAAGAGCCCAAATACAGCATGACAGAAACATTTGTAGTGGCCGGATCGAACGGCCACAATGGGCAGCCGTGGCTCACCAACTCGGTGCCTGCGGGTCACATCTCTGGTGACAGCCACGTGTCCAGGATGGCCCGAGTGGCCTCCGATGTCAAGCACACATGCGCCGCTTACGTGCTGGCGCTCAGGCCGTGGAGCTTCAGCGCCTCGCTCACGCCGGTGGCCCTCGGCAGCGCGCTGGCTTACAAGCTGGATGGCTCGGTGGACTTGGTTGTCCTCATGGTGTGCGCGGTGGCTGTGCTGGTCGTGCACGGCGCCGGCAACCTGGTCAACACCTACTACGACTTCTCCAAAGGCATCGACCACAAGAAAAGCGATGATAGGACTCTGGTGGACGAGATCCTGGCGCCGCAGGATGTTGTCATGTTTGGAGCCTTGTTATACTCATTGGGGTGCTTATGTGCCACATTGCTCTTCTTCCTGTCTACACTTAGACTGGAACACCTTGCCCTGATTTACTTTGGGGGTCTCTCCAGCTCTTTTTTATACACTGGAGGTAAGTACATCCCTCATCCATCCATTGCTGTACATTTTCCACTCTTGCACGGCTGTCTTAATGGTATCTGTTTTTAATCCTCAGGGATTGGTTTAAAGTATGTGGCCCTGGGAGACGTGGTCATTCTCATCACGTTCGGCCCGCTGGCCGTCATGTTCGCCCACGCCGTGCAGGTGGGCTACCTATCAGTCCTGCCATTGGTCTATGCCGTCCCACTGGCCCTCAACACGGAGGCCATCCTCCACAGCAATAACACCCGAGACATGGACTCGGACAAGCAGGCGGGCATCGTCACACTGGCCATCCTAATCGGGCCTACGCTTTCCTACGTGCTCTATAACCTGCTGCTCTTCGTCCCCTATGTGCTTTTTTGTATCCTGGCGACGCGCTACACCATCAGCATGGCACTGCCCCTGCTCTCTCTGCCCATGGCCTTCCCCCTGGAGAAGCAGTTCCGCAGCCGGTGCTACACCAAAATCCCCCAGCAGACAGCCAAGCTCAACCTGCTCATGGGACTGTTCTACGTCTTTGGCATCATTCTGGCACCTCGAGGGAGCCTGCCCTTACTTTGATTTAAATATTGTAAAAAAGAAAAATATATATCAGAAACTACTTTGTGTTCTTCACACTCTTTAATTTATTGTCTTATTTATGTGTACTGTAGAAATAAGTTTGGCTTTTTATCTCTAACAGTGAACACAGGAGTTTATTTAATCAGTATTAAGAGGAACACCTCATTGCCATATTTCTTCTAATGCAGATGCCTGAAGACATCAATGAAATAGACTTGGTACTCTGTTCATTGAACATAATGTTAATTTGTACAGTGGGATATTCCTTTTTTGTGGTTGCCAGCCAAATAGTGTTTCTTTGCGTTGAAATAAAAGTTGCTGATGGTTTAATATTTCGTCTTTTTATTTTGGTCAAACATGGATCAAATTGGAATCATTAGCACATTCTATTGAGTGACTGTATTAACAAAACAAGCATGCAAGTGACATTCACCACTGTTCAAAAGTTTGGGGTCATTTAGAAGTGTCCTTTTTGAAATAAATATGTGATTTTTTTCAATGAAGATAAAATTAAACTGATCAGGAATACATGTATGCTGTTAATGTGGTAAATGACTATTCTAGCTACAAACATCCGTTTTTAATGCAACAGCTACATACAGGCCCATTTCCAGCAACCATTTCTTAGCCTATATTAGTTTTCATGGGCAACACTAAATTGTCTGCGTGACCCCAAACTTTTGAACTGCGGTGCATTTTCTTCTGTTCATGTATGAGGGAGCAGGTTTTCCAAATACAATACTTGTTTCTCTTGATTTAGTGTTTTGCTAAGGATTTTGAAAATGGACAATGCATTTTTAATGTTAACAAAACGTCTCGTAGCATGCGTTGACCAGCTAGGGGTGCTATTGCACAACCACTGACACGTCATGGAAAGTGAAGTTTGCTGAGGAGTTGTTTTTACTCTGTACATTTTTCTCTGCGGCATTTGAGCAAATTATTAAGTTATTGTAAAACTCCAATTTTGTCCCTTTTTTGCATTCACAATGTTTGCTTAAAAATATGTCTGAAGCTCAATCCGTTCACTGTATACTGAAAGAACTCTTCCCTCCCCTAATGTCTACATAGAAATAATTAGAATCCCTCTCACTGTGAGGCGTGAGGATGATCACTAAGCAAGCACAAACGGCCTTTCAAACTAAGGTTAGGGTTTCCATCTAAGTATTCTGTATGGCCTTGTCCGTGTTCAGATTTTTTTTTTTTGAGCAATGGATCCTAATGGTGCTGCTTTCCAAAGCCATTTTGCATTTCTATTCTAGATTCTTTAGGGCTTACAGTTAGGGGTTAGGGTTAAGCGTTAGGGTAAGAGGTTAGGAGTTAAGGTAAGCAGAAAAAGGTTAGGGTTTAGGGTTATTGGTTAAGTGTCGTAGTATGGTTTCAAACTAAAGTCAGCTTCTCAATTTAAGATTAGGGTTTTGAAGTAGGGTTTGGGTAGGCTTAAGGTTTCAAACCAAGGGTTAGCGTTTCAAAGTAGGGTCAAGTTCTTAAGGTATCATTTTAAATTAGGGGACTGAAATAAGCCAGAAGCAGGAATCAAACCAGCGCCTCCCAAGTACAGGTCTTCTGCTCTTAACCATTGTGACTCCAAGGTCTGCTGAAATAGGCATTGTAAAAGTGTTACCATCACCCTGAATGCCTGTTGCAGAATGGATCTTTGAAACTAAGCCCAACTATACTATGAATTAATACTCAATCGAATTTAAACATGTGGGATGCTGAAAATGTCAGTGTCCCACAGGGAATGAATAGAAAAAAATTGAATGTAAAATATTAAATTGTGGCGGCTCGGTGGAGCACTGGGTAGCACGTCCGCCTCACAGTTAGGAGGGTGCGGGTTCGATTCCACCTCCGGCCCTCCCCGTGCGGAGTTTGCATGTTCTCCCCGAGCCCGCGTGGGTTTTCTCCGGGCACTCCGGTTTCCTCCCACATCCCAAAAACATGCTTGGTAGGCCAATTGGAGACTCCAAATTGTCCCTAGGTGTGAGTGCGAGTGCCAATGGTTGTTTGTCTCTGTGTGCCCTGCGATTGGCTGGCGACCGGTTCAGGGTGTCCCCCGCCTACTGCCCGATGACGGCTGGGATAGGCTCCAGCACGCCCGCGACCCCCGTGGGGACTAAGCGGTTCAGAAAATGGATGGATGGATATTAAATTGTGGGAAAACTGCAAGTACTATGTAGATTGACAAATATGTGGAGTATGTTAAAATTGGGAATCGTATTTACTATGTGAGACTGTATGGAGGACAAAAAGGTGAGCCAAATAAAAACAAAGAATCACAATAGCATATATGTGTGTGAATGCTTTCAGTAGTCACACAACAGAACTCCGTTTCCATGTTAACGAGAGCACACAAATGCATCGTCGCTCGTGACGTCATATATGGGCGTGTTGTCATGGCCGTACGCTGCAACCCCCCCAGTTAAGTACACGTTTATTTCCTTTAAAAGCACCTATATCGTTGTTGAGCGGAGCACGGAATATGGGATTATTTCTCGGCACAAAGTAGACACTCCTGACAAAGATCCGGTGAGTAAGTGCACTGTGAAAATAATTGTTTTTCACGTCAATAAACGTTGCCAAACATGGGTTAGCTTGCTAGCGTCAGCGTTTGACAAGCTAATAACACGCACCAGACCTCAGTCATCTCCAGGCACACTAAACATGTCGATATCTGTTAGTCCGTTTGCTTCGGTACATTCTATTCAGAAAACTACGGGCAACATGTTCTCCCAATTGACTGACTAGCACTTAGTGTGAAGAAAGTGCTTCTGGGACCGTTTCCAGTAATGTCTGTGGCTGAGAGCGGAGGCAGGTGGTTTTCACCTGACAGGCGACTCCAGGGTTGTCTCCCCATATGACGATTGGATGTGTTTGTTAGCAGCCGTTCGAGCATCTATTCTTTATCCTTGATGATCAGCATAAATTCCGTGTCTTTGTCATGATGAATAAGACAGTTTAGCACTCTGGTAGAGTAGTAGAGAACAACGCACTAGTTGTTTCCATCAATATCACTTTTGGCCAACGAGAATGCAATTCAACCTGTCTAGAAAACCTTTGTGTTGCGCCAATTGCACCACTAGATCCAAGTAGTAGGTTGAGCAATTACTTCGATTTCTTTCATATTTATCTTAAGGTCGATAAATAAATGAATGCCCCACTCACTAGACATAAGTTTACAACATTGTGCATTTTTAATTTTTGTAATTGTGCCTTTATTTAAGAAGGTAGGTCAATTGAAAACCATTTCTTATTTACACTGATGACCTGCTTGCTGTAGTAAAGATGGTTGCTCAAATATCTTTTACTAAAGTAGGAAATGCCTAAATATCATTACAAGGCTCCAGACTGCGTTTTGTCCCACACATATGAAAACATTCTTGAGTATGTTGGGATGTCGCAAAATGAAGAAAACGTTATATCCGGGCAAAAAAAAGAAATGGAAGTGAGCCGCAGTGTGAACGTAGCCAAAGTCTTCAAATGTACAAGTAGAATCATTCAAATTGTGAATAGATTGGGCAAGGTAACCACTCCTTGACTACACAGTGGTACCTTGCACAAGGTATAGCGAGTTTTCCAGGTTACGAGCCATCATTCGATTGATGTTTTGCTTTGCATTGCAAGCTTCAGGTATTTTGCTGCCAGGGTTGGGTGGTATTATGATAATGCGGTAAAAAGCAGCTGGTGAGGATTTTGGAATGCACTGTAATCCATCGGGATTGTACCTTTAGCCACATGCAACAAAGGGATTGAGGTAAGCAGCACCTATAAATAATGGTAAATAAAATTATGGTAAGCTATGTGAAATGTAATGTATGTGAGTAAAACAGTCATGGCGGGTTCACCGATTTCACAATTACAGTTTTGTTTTGCTTGATAAAACACGGACTGACTGATGATGACCGATGGGTGACCAGGTTGCTGGCGAATGTAAATGACAGACTAGCAAAATTGAGTAAAATGCTCACCTCTGCCGTACACCTGTGTAATGAAGAGATGGTAACAACGTGTCAATATTTGAACCCCGCCCAACCCTTCATGTCAAGTATTCATTCATGAAAAGTCTCCTTCCTTTTTCTTTTCCCTGAGCACCCCCCATCCAAGATAGCAGCACTCTCCAAAATTGCCTTGCCCCTCCTCCCTGTTTGCCCATTGGTTGGGCAGCAAATGGTGTTTCTGCAGGATGTGAAGTATCTCCTTATTGTGGTACTTGTGCACCTTTGCATACTGATGAGTAAAAACAGCATGTCAGTGACCGGAGCCAGCGTCCTCATGTGGTGGAATACAACATCAATCCCGCAGATTGGTCATACATGGGAGCAAAGGACCGTCGTCGACCTGAATGCTAGCGAAGCACAGCAACTGTCCCTGGTCAACCTCCGCCACCTCCTCTTTTCCCCTCTTTTCTGTCCATGGTTGTAATCCCTGACACAAGGCTGGGATTTTGTCCTGGCAGGGGCAGCAACGCTCGCTCTAGTTTGGATCCTCTACAGCCAGTCTGGTTTTGCATATTTACAAGACTCCTTGAAACTGTATTATCGCGTCTGTGGAAAACTACCCACCTCAACTCCTCAGCCACTCTCTTCAGGGAGCTCCTTTTTTGTCTGACTGGAATCTTTTAGGGGCACTACTTATCTAGGATGCATTGATATGATACTGTAGATACTAGCTACGGCCTGGCCTGCCTTTATGTTGGGATTCTCCTCGTCTCTGCTGCACACCAGTAATCTGAAAGGTAAACAGGAAGTGATCATTTTTTCCCACCAGATTGTCTTTAAAGCTTTAAATGCATGCTGCTTTTCCCCTCTGAAATTGTGATGCAAGACTTTATCATACACAAATTGAAATGGCTCAAAAGTCATACGAGCGATCAAATCCAAATTATTTCACTAACCTCCTATAATCTGAAAATTCCTCATAGATACCGTATTTGCCAGTGTATAAGTCGATTCGGTGTATAAATCGACCCCCTAAAATTCGACGGAAATTTATGATTTTATGATATGTCCTTTGTATAAGTCGAGCTCAATTGTTGCATTATATTAAACTTCAAAATTCAATCAGAAATATGCGAAATTTATTGACGAAATGTGTTCAAATTCGCGAGTTTGTAGCGAGCGATCTATACACCATTTTAAATATTATTTACTTCATGACCCTGTGATATTACGCGCCAAGAGAGACTAACAACAATGAACACTCTTAGAAACTGGTTTATTTTTAGTTAAGAAACAACAAATTATAATTATAAAGTGATTGCCGGTACATAGAGTTCAAAATTCGTCTTCATCGTCGCTATTTCCGAAAAGCTCGTTCCATTCGTTTTTGTTTAGTTTGTCGTCATAAAGGGCATCTTCTTGGTCTTCTCTATCCTCAGTTTCCTCCCCCTCTTCCCAGATAAGGTCGTCTTCTGTCCCATCGAGAGCGTTTGGCGAATATTTTCTAAGTGCCAACGGCTCTTGCGCCATAAAGAGTCCGCCTCGGCTGGTTCCCCATGTCGGCCAGAACAAGTGAAAATTCGGCCTCTTCCCCTGGAAGTCTGGCCAAGTTTGACGAATATTTTCTAAGTGCCAACGACTCAACCGCCGTAAAGTGTCCGCCTCGGCTGGTTCCCCAGGTCGGCCACCACAAGTGAAAATTCGGCCTCTTCCCCTGGAAGTCTGGCCAAGTTTGGCAAATATTTTCAAAGTGCGAACGACTCAACCGCCGTAAAGTGTCCGCCTCGGCTGGTTCCCCGTGTCAGCCACCACAAGTGAAAATTCGGCCTCTTCCCCTGGAAGTCCGCCCAAGTTTGGCGAATATTTTCTAAGTGCCAACGACTCAACCGTCGTAAAGTGTCCGCCTCGGCTGGTTCCTCCGGTCGGGTACCACAAGTGAAAATTCGGCCTCTTCTCCTGGAAGTCTTGCCAAGTTTGGTGAATATTTTCTAAGTGCCAACGACATTCATTTAGACATGGCGATTGAATGTTTACGTACCGGTAGTTATTGTCGTTGCTTGACGCGCGATGACTCGCACATTCGCTCAATACCTAGTACTTCCCCCTAGCAGTCATCGTCGCTGCCTGGCTTTCGATGTCCGTTATTGAGGTGAGAATATTTGAAATTGTTGCTGAGGATGCGTGTTAATGCGACGAACGCTTTATAATGATTCAGTTTCTCGCTGTTTGATGAGCCTGACGGACGCACACCCACGCACAATGAGATGCATGAGAAACGGCCTTGGTTACCATCACATTTGAAGCGATGAATACGAAGTTAAATTTTATGACTCGGTGTATAAGTCAAGGTCGATTTTTTTCGGTCGATTTTGGATCAAAAAAGGTCGACTAATACACCGGCAAACACGGTATGTATTCCGATTAAAATATTTGTCCTAAATATTACATGAAACTAATGGCAATATTCTTTATGTATTTTTTCAGTTATTAGTGAAACACATTTTATGTGACAAACATAATAAAATGATATAAATACAATAAAACTCAAACAGTGAATAAGTGAAATAAAAAAAAACTACTTTACAAAGAGTGCAAAAAAGTGTGAACAATTAAAATTATTAGTTTAAGATTAAAAAAAAATACCCATGTGTGTTTACCAGGCCTAAGCCTATTTAAAAAAAAAAACATACCCATATGTACGCCTCAGCCTATTAGTTATGGGTGGAGACACACAGATGATGTAATAGAAAGGCAGCTGATCTTGTGTTATCATTTTAAACACTTCAATAGTTTACCTAACCCGTTTAGGCTACGCAATGACCTTTCTGTTCTGCTTTTTATGGCTTTCATTTTTTAACAAACCAGAGAATTATGCTGGAGTTAGGTTGCATTGTCGAGGTTCTGGTGTATGAAGAGGGAAGGGAATGTGAGAAGACTGGACACAAGGCTCTTATTGGTAAGGCAATGTTAAGTTGCCAACATTGTGACATTGACTTTGGTCTCAGTTGCAGTTTAGAAGGGGCCCCAGACTGCCACTTAATGGTGCCATTTTGCCCCCAAAAATTGAGAAAGTGCACATAAATTTTCCATTTACTTGCAAATGCGTGACTAGTAAATTTGCTTAATTATCAAATAGACTACCGTATTTGCCGGTGTACAGGTCGACTCGGTGTATAAGTCGACCCCCTAAAATTCGACGGAAATTTACGATTTTATGATATATCCTTTGTATAAGTCGAGCTCAATTGTTGCATTATATTAAACTTCAAAATTCAATATGCGAAATTTATTGACGAAATGTGTTCAAATTCCGGGAGGCCGTGCGCATGCGGCTGTTTATAAGCACCGCGGAGGAGATCGCGGCCGGCGAGCTCGCGCACGCCACCCGGCACCAACGGGAGGCCGGTGTTGTGCTCGATTTGGTTCCCCCGTGAGATTTTGTTCCCCCTGCCGCGGGAGCGCGCACGCCTTGTTTGGAAAGCGAAAAACCGATCCCGTACGGCGTCGTACGGCGTCAGCACTATGTTGTTTTCAATAAAAACATGAAGAATTCACGTTTGCGTCAGTCAATTTTAATTTTTATAAAGGATTATTCTCATTTGATGTCTTTAAATTCATCCGCGTTCTGCCATTGAAGCGGGGTGCATTCAAAGACCAGTCGTAAAGACGGAACACTCACTCACTTCACCAAAAAGCAACGATATAATTACGTGAGCTCTTTGCATAAACCTCGATGCAAAGAAACTCCTCCTTTTGGGTACCGTTACATGCTACAAGGAGTACCTGTTCAAATTTGCCACACTACCTGAGCAGACCCCCAGGAAGACAGAAAAAAAACAGCTGGAGTCTAGGACTCACCGTTCTCAAAATAAGGGGGGGGGGGGGGGGACATATCCTCACGGGCCACCCGTGAGGATATGTTCCCCCCCTGTAACTTGGGCCAGGAATGAGGGAACCTGTTCAAATTTGCCACACTACCTGAGCAGACCCCCAGGAAGACAGAAAAAAAGCCAGTCGATGTCCAGGACTCACCGTTCTCAAAATGGGAGGGGGGCACAAATATTCACGCCTTGACATTTTTTATAGCGTTTCTGTTACAATTTTTATCCCACCACCTTTCACTTTGCTTGGGACAAAAGGAGCCTTCAGAACTGAAATTTCTTCTCAATTATTCATTCAAATCAATTCACTCAAATCATTGTCGTTATGAAAGATTTGATCACAAAACGTGTGTGGCTTTTTCTTCAATGAAAACGTTTGACATTGCTAGAGTGTCAGCTTTTAATTATATTGCGCTGTCATTTTAAAGCAAATTAATAAATGCAACAATATTAATTCGCTTTGAAAATACCTGAGTAATAAAATGGATGGATGAATGATGATTACAATTAAGAATAAAGTCTCCTTTGTAATATATACTCCTTGTAGCATGTAACGGTACCCAAAAGGAGGAGTTTCTTTGCATCGAGGTTTATGCAAAGAGCTCACGTAATTATATCGTTGCTTTTTGGTGAAGTGAGTGAGTGTTCCGTCTTTACGACTGGTCTTTGAATGCACCCCGCTTCAATGGCAGAACGCGGATGAATTTAAAGACATCAAATGAGAATAATCCTTTATAAAAATTAAAATTGACTGACGCAAACGTGAATTCTTCATGTTTTTATTGAAAACAACATAGTGCTGACGCCGTACGACGCCGTACGGGATCGGTTTTTCGCTTTCCAAACAAGGCGTGCGCGCTCCCGCGGCAGGTGGAACAAAATCTCACGGGGGAACCAAATCGAGCACAACACCTGTTATAGCTCCAAGCCGAGCGGATCGGCACTTTATAAGCACCGCGGAGGAGATCGCGGCGCCTCATTGGACTTCCAGCGGCCGGCGAGCTCGCGCACCCGCCCGGCACATCCGGGAGGCCGTGCGCACGAGCCAAGTGGCCAAAAATAGCCCCCGCCGAGCGGATCGGCTGTTTATAAGCACCGCGGAGGTGGTGGCGGCGCCTCATTCGACTTCCAGCGGCCGGCGAGCTCGCGCACCCGCCCGGCACATCCGGGAGGCCGTGCGCACGAGCCAAGTGGCCGAAAATAGCCCCCGCCGAGCGGATCGGCTGTTTATAAGCACCGCGGAGGTGGTCGCGGCGTCTCATTCGACTTCCAGCGGCCGGCGAGCTCGCGCACCCGCCCGGCACATCCGGGAGGCCGTGCGCACGAGCCAAGTGGCCGAAAATAGCCCCCGCCGAGCGGATCGGCTGTTTATAAGCACCGCGGAGGTGGTGGCGGCGCCTCATTCGACTTCCAGCGGGCCGCGCACTCGCGCACGCCGCCCGGTTCAAATTTTCTAAGTGCAACGCACAATGAGATGCATGAGAAACGGCCTTGGTTACCATCACATTTGAAGCGATGAATACGAAGTTAAATTTTATGACTCGGTGTATAAGTCGAGGTCGATTTTTTTCGGTCGATTTTGGATCGAAAAAGGTCGACCAATACACCGGCAAATACGGTAATTCTAGGTGTGAGTGCGAGTGCAAATGGTTGTTCATCTTTGTGTGCCCTGCGAATGGCTGGCAAACAGTTCAGGGTGTCCTCTGCTTACTGCCCGATGACGGCTGGGGGTAGGCTCCAGCACGCCCGCGACCCCCGTGGGGACAAAGCGGTACAGAGGATGGATGGATGGATGGATGGATGGATGGATGGATGGATGGATGGATGGATGGATGGATGGATGGATGGATGAATGGATGAATGGATGGATGATTTTTGAAGGGCAGCATGGTGGTTGTCTCGCAGTTCAGAGATGCAGGGTTCGATTCCGGCTCCAACCTTCCTGTGTAGAGTTTGCATGTTCTCTCCGTGTCTGCGTGGGTTTCCTTCAGGTAGTCTGGATTCCTCCCAAATTTCAAAGACATGCATGGCAGGCCGATGGACCACTTCCGATTGTGATTGTGAATGTGAGGTTGTCTATATGTGCCATGCAATTGGCTAGCGACCAGTTTAGGGTATGATAGTGTCCAGCACGCCTGTGCCCCTTGTGAGGCCAAAGGGTTCGGAAAATGGATGGATGGATGGGTATTATTCTTTGAATCTAATTTGTTGCTGACAAACGTCTGCTCTACACTTCAGCCTATTTATCAGTAATTTAGTGCAAATGAATGTAAATGTAAATAATTGGCTTATCGATTCACAGTGCGCCCCTAATTCTTCTGCTGTAAAAGTTCAATTTAGACGCCCCTGTGTGAAACCCATTTGAGTCATATGTGATAGATTTAAATGAACCTATTTACTCTCCTTATCTTTTTTTAATGCCTGCCCTGCCCCCTGCGGTCTGAGTTTGCAGTGGTTTGTCAGCTCCCGCGGGACTAAACAAATGTGTTGCACAGCTGTGCCAACTGCGCAGCTACCACAAATTTCGAACATACCCTCAGCCAGAAACCTGGCAAAAATTTCCATGTTTCAAACTGGGCAGCTGACAGGTACCGACCTGTCACGGACTTTAACATCCTGTTGATAAAGTAGTCATGCAAGTGAAATGTTTATTTTTTTATAGCCTTTTTGGGGGCCAACGGTAGCAATGTTTTGTTTGCACTTAGCAACATTGTTCTTTCGTTACAGTTCAATATAGCGTGGCAGTTTGTGGACAATGACATCTTTTGTAGTTTCGGGGCGGCTCACCACTGTATTTAGCCGCTTTAACAGTGGTCATCTAATTTGACAAATTTTCAGCTTCTTCTGGCTCATTTTCTTGTGTTTAAGGCAATATATATATATTTTATTTCTGGAATTATATTTTATTTGATTTTTTTAAATCACCACCACCTCGTTGCCTGGCGTGCATACCCAATAGACTTACACACAGTCTTGCATCACATCAAAAAATGGCACAATCATGTCGAACAGTCGCCCAACCTCCCTTGGATTGCTTGGCACTAAGCTCTGCACCAGCGACGAGCTGAGCTGTGGCCGACGAGCTGACGCAGCTAAGCACTGTCCTTCCATGGTGTAGATTCACTCTTCACTGTGCCGAATGTTATAATATGTACAACAATTTTGACTTCTTCAGATAAGACAGTAGCTATATACTTAAAAAGAAAAGCTCTGAGATGAGTTCAAGTGACAGTGATGATTTAATCACTTTGTTTTTCAGTTCAAGTAGACACTAGAGTTGACCATACAAGGACCAGCATGTGACTTGATTTTGACTTGAATACCAGGAATGATTAAAAAAGTACATTACATCATCCCCTTAGAATTCAAAAGCACTTCTTCTTGGGACACAGTGACTTTGTGTCAACAGTATTTCTTTGTAATTTCATTACCTCACTAAACAAGCGTGGCTTTTATAGATAAGAGTCAGCTTTGTGATGTCCTTGAGTAACGTCTGTCATTGGGTGGAAAAAATGGGAAAGGAAAAGCTGCATGTTCCAAAAAACAAAGGGCAAGGTTCACAGTAAACCACATATAAAGCATGTGCCAAAGAGGGTTCACTCCCCCCTTAGTGAGATGACTGCACACTGCACAGTTCTCTCATAGAAGGTCCTGTCTACTTTCCTACCTGGACTATATGGCGTTGCCACGGCACACTGGAATTCAGCTGCCTGACATGTTCAAAATTGGACTGAAGACAATTGGGAGTGAGTATGATAATTTGTGCTCTGAAAGATTGCTCAGACGTTTTTCTCAAAGGTCCATAGCATTTACTGAAACGTAAGCTGCTTTTAAGGTCTTTTGCTGCAGCCTATCAACCTGGAAAACATTGACAGTACTGTATTTGGACATTTCGGTGCAGCATGAAATAAGAAGTGTAAGCTCGCACTTGGGTCCTGTCTCCTTCGTGAAGAGATGTTTTCAAATGTGCTATTTACTCAGTGGCTGCATTGATTTTTGTCAAAGTCCTCTTCCATCTCCATCAATAAGTTCCAGCTGCTATTTTTTATGCAGCGTTAAGGATGAGTCGTGAAAATTGCAAAGCATGTTTATAGTGGTCAGTGATTTCATATTGTATATAGTGTAGCTTTATGGTGAGTCATCAGCTGGGTATTGATTCACATACAGGTTTTGACTTTGTCTTAGGCACTGTTTTGCACACTGTCGCTGTTCAAATAAATGCGTACCGTATGGACACACTTTTTTTTTTTTTCCCCCTTCACTGGGGTGGCCAGGGTGACATGCCACTGATCATAAGCGAACACATATATGAAAAACAAAGCTGTGTTTGAGCGGCAAAAATCAAATCTAATCTAAGCCATCTATATAACCATAGCTGCATTGATGTATGTATGAACTGTGAGAATTAAAAGTTCTTTTTAAGTTTGCATTCAGACCAATTGTAGATTTATTATTTAATTATGCAGCAGATATAAATGAATCTTGGCTGAATATCGGGGCATCTAATGATACTGCATCCACATGAAAATTGCAAGAACGTAACAGGTATCCAGATTTTCACTTCTAAATATGGCGTGGATGCCACATGACTCCACCACTTCCAGTGATGTATAAAAACAACAGCCTGAATGTGTGGATGAAAGCCACATGCTTCACACAGGCACGTAATGCTTATTCATTTTCCGTTTCGGAGCAGCTCACTCCTCAGACCTGCTTGTGTCAAGAATGCCAAATATGCCATAAATCTTCGCATCGTGTGCTGCTCTGCTTTGCGGCCTTAAAGAACATTTGACTGACTTGAACAGTAGCTGGGACGTGTGTGTGCGTGCGTGCGTGCGTGCGTCTGTGTGTGCGTCTGTGTGTGCGTCTGTGACAACTATGCACTGACACGCTGATCATTGCATATGGAATGCAAACCCACCGTAATTTCCAAATAGGTGTGTGATGAATTTAAAAAATTTAAGAAATGAATGTATTCAAGTTATGCAGGCTTGGAGATTGGCATTGAATAACTTTAAGCGTGTCTAATGTATCATCATATACATAACTCTGTATATTGTCATCAGTCCTCTTTAGTCAAGTTTGGATCCAACAATTTCAAAGTCAGTCTGCTTTATTATCAATTTCTTCACATGCCAAGACACACAAAGAGATCGAAATTACGTTCCCACTATTCCACGGTGACAAGATATAGTACACAATATACAAACAAGTAAACAACACAAAAAATAAAAACAAGAAGGCACAAACAATGAATCAATAAGAGTGATGAATAAATAATAAATAAACAAATAACATAATAAATAAGAGGAGCAAAAATGGAGCAAGTGTGCATACAGCAGACAGTCAGAATATAGCGCAAAAGTATAGGACGCTACGCAGAAGGGGGGGAGAGAGTTCAGGATCCTAACAGCCTGGAGTATGAAGCTGTTGGAGAGTCTGGTGGTGCGGGAGCGCAGGCTCCTGTATCTCTTCCCAGAGGGCAGAAGATCAAACAAAGAGTGAGCGGGGTGAGTCACATCACTCACAATCGTGGCCGCCTTGCGGGTGAGATGGGAGGTGTAAATGTCCTTCAGGGAGGGGAGTGAAGCATCGATAATCTGACCAGCCGTGTTCACTATGTGCTGCAGGGCCTTCATGTTGTATGCAGTGCAGCTAAGTGATGCTTGAATAAGTTTGGTGTGGAAGAAGATGGTTTATTCATTTATTGTTTTGAGTAGCAAGTGTGTTTTTGTGGCCACGTGCATTTATGTTGTGCCAACACCTGTCTTCCTGTTGTTTGTGTGAGGAAGAGGTTAGCGTTGTCCTTAGCGACAGCATGGATGACAGGCGTCACCCCATCTGTTGTTGATGTGTGTGATCTTTAATCCTCACCTTTTCTTAACCAGCAGTCACACACTAGGAGCAGCTACGTATTTTAGCAAGGTCAAGGCTGCCTTCAACTACCTCAGGAGTCAACATTCCTCCTGATGGTGTATTGCTGCTTTTTAACATAACATGAAATTGACTTGAAATGCTGCTTAAAAAAAAAACCAAACCCAACTTTGTGGGATGGGATGTTTGTGGTGAGATTTTTGAGAAATCTTTTTGGGGTTCAACTGATATAAATTGAGACTCCTTCAAAGCTGTAATAGGACGGTGACTGCATTTCAACGTTGTTCTCATTCACAGTATTTTTTGAAAATGCTTTGTCACGACAAAAACATTTATTATTTGTGACTACATTTGTTCTGGGAAATGGGCTTATTGAGTTTGTTTCTCACTAGGAAATTATTTTTGTCTGTCATCCTGTCACATTGAAAGCCAAATTGAGCCTGCTGATTCTTTTTTTTTTATTCTTTTTTTTTTTTTTTTTTAGAAACCATGAACTCTTGATGTGAGTGCTTTTTACTTGAAGCTCATTGTCAGTCTTTCAACACACAAAAATGCTTGAACCAACAGAAACAATTCTTTGATTTCTTTTCTTATTCGTGGAGCTGGTGACACATGCAGTTGCTTCACCTCTTATTTCTAAATTTGAAATGGAATCAAAGCTCTCATAAAAGGACAAAATCATAATTGCAAGGATTAATCAAGCACTAACTGAATCAATAATCAATCAATAATTATTTGTGAAAATCAATGAATCGTTTCAACCTTGTTTAATTTAAAATTGTCCACATCTTTGGAATTTCAACTTCTCAACATTAAATATTCTCAGATTTCTATGCTTTTCTGGGAAAACAGATGATTTTTTCCCCAACAATTCTCAACGTTTTTGTGTATTTTTAGACAACAATTATTTACATTTGTTTAGATTCTGCACCATCAAGTTTGAAATAATGTGCTTCACACACAAATAATGCAAACTCCACACAGAAAGGCCGAAGCCAAGTGTAGGATTCACTTCACCTCTACTGTGCAGGCGGACATCACTGTGGAATTTGTGTGGGAGTTTGTGCTTGAATATAGTGTGGCTTTTACTTGTCCGTGCCAGTCTCAGCATTTTTAACTTTTTATGTGGATGATTGCTTCCCATTTCCATCCTTTCTGTTTGAAGGGTGGGTGGGTTTTATTCAAATCACTGTCAGACTCAAAAGATAGCGTGACGTACTGCTCGCTTTGAGACTAATACATCTCGTGGATCGTCGCCTGACGTATCTCAGATAAGCTTCCAATATAGTTCAACTTTGGTTTTCCCAGAACTGCAACCGCTTTCCTCTTGACATCGTTCCAAATAAATCAAGTCATCAGTCAGTGTGTGAGTGCGGGAGTTCTTTGTGGTCTATAAATATCAGCCAGAAATGCTGTACGATTACAACTTGTTCATGCCGGTTATGCTTCTAATTTCAGGACCATGTGGGAGCCTGTTTCACAAAAATATATAATGTATTTTGTGCAGAACATTATGCCAAAGGGCTTTGTTGTTTGGATTGTTTTTGTCTTGATGAAGAGCTTGTGCGAGTGTGCTGAGATTGTTGTGATTAGTAAAACGCAGCAGTAGTCAAGCACCTCCCTTTTCCTTTTTCCAGAAGTCAGCAATTACTTGCCTTGAATAATACAACCCGCCAAGACAAAGTCACTGAAATTCAAATGAATGAATGTTCCTCCCTTAGTGACTGTCAGCTGTGTAGTCAGACAACACATCAAGCTTAAGAAGCAGTGGTGTGGAGCCATATGGATTTTGAAAATCGGTGCTAAACTATGCATTTCTTTCTTTCAGTTGCCCCTGATCTACTGCTGGAACCTCCTCTGGTACCATCCCTGCCAGCACTGTCATCAGTGCGGGCCAGTGGGAAGGCCCGGAGGCGCAGCAGTAGTGAGAGTGCTGCTAGGCGTCAGCCATTGAGCGCAGCCCCGAAGCCGCCGGGCGCTGGTAGAGGCAGCATGGAGGTGGGCATGCGGGTCGTCCGTGGCACGGACTGGAAATGGGGAAACCAGGACGATGGCGAGGGCCACGTCGGGACCGTGGTGGAGATTGGGCGGCAAGGCAGTACCACCACCCCAGACAAGACGGTGGTCGTTCAGTGGGACAGCGGCACAAGGACCAACTACCGCACTGGTTACCAGTCTGCCTACGACTTGCTGCTCTACGACAATGCTCAAATTGGTAAGTGCTGTCGACTATCTTCCATTACATAGCGACTTGATCGTTGTCTTACACATTGCATTGTTAGTGTGCATGGGACAACAAAAGGTTGTCCTTTCTAAATGAGCCCCCACTTCATTACTATAATTTTACTCAATTTCTCTCTGACAAACATTGCTCTTGAATTAACGAACTGCTAGAGGAGGAATAGCAGAGCAGTGTGACTTGTCTGTCTGTGCATCGATCGCTTTATTCTATCTAATTTACTCTTCCATCCCGCGCAGGGGTGCGTCACTCAAACATCATCTGCGACAGCTGCAAGAAGCATGGTATCATGGGAATGCGATGGAAGTGCAAAGTGTGCTTTGACTATGACCTGTGCACACATTGCTACATGAACAACAAACATGACCTGAGCCACTCGTTTGAGCGTTATGAGACAGCGCATTCTCAGCCGTAAGTGTTATGTTAACCCCCTCTTACCCTTCTCCAGGATCATTCATCACCTTTCATTTCATTGTGCTGTTCGACAAGCCTCCCCTGATTAACTCAGGGGGGGTTAAATGTGGAATTTAGATTACGTACAATTGCGGTGTCCGTTTTTGTACGAATTAATGTTCTATTTACTTCTGCCGGTAAAGCTATTTATCACTGTTTATTAGTCAGCAGGATTACACAAAAACCTCCCTACAAAATGTCAGGATTAAAAAAAAAAACCCAGACGTGGTAAATAAAAAAACTGCTGCGTAAGCACAGGCGGTACATTTGCAGTGAATAGAATTCATTAAGAATTAAACCAATTTACCGACAGCTTCTGGTGGAGTAAAGGCAAAGTTAGCTGTTTTTCAACCAAATGGGGAATGTAGTTAATTTCTGTATTTGTATTTCATTCCGTGCAGTCAATGCCCGGTGTTGGCACTCAGGCAGTTGTTTACCTGCAACACAATGACAACTGATTATATACATTCGAGTCACACAACCTGTGGTCTTCCACACAAGGTCGTTTGCATTGCAATTATTTTTAAACATATATTTCTCAGATGTAAACAGTGTTGTGATAAAAATTATGATTATTGCATTAAGATGGGACATTTATCAGGAATTGGTCCAACGTCACCATTATCACAAGACTGTGTGGCTGTTTCTGTGCAGTGTATCAGATTTAACTCAAGGCCGCTTCCTGTACATAAACGCTTGGTGATCTGATTCCAAGTGTTCTGTGTATCCAAATTTACTGGCCTAAGTTCCCCCTGTAGAATGCACTCTTCTGCATCAGTTCACCGTAACACTTCAAACTGCTGCGGGCACTGTCTGAATGTCAGCTGGATGGCCTGTGCTCAATTTAATGAGGTGACATGTTTGCCCTAGATTTTTCCTATAGTTAGTATATAATAGTTTATGACATAGTCCAGCTCCAGGTCCACATTTGCCTTTTTTTGTACCTGTCAGCTTGTTGTGCCAATAATAAATAGCAAAACTTAAGACTTCAGCTTGATATGATTCATGAGGTCTCCTGTTGTTTCATTTTACTTTCTGGTATTTATACTTTTCAATATCAGATTTTCCCCAACATTTGATTATCTGATATCATTATCTGTATTGCGAGTGGTAAGGACCAAGAATTGAATTCATAGTTGTCTGTCCTCAGAGCATAACAGACATCTGTTTTAGTCAGATTCTGTTCAAACTTGTTCCTAGTACTTTAGAGTACTTGAAGTTTTATCAGTGATTGAATATCAGCCAGAACATGGCCTGTTTGACATCTGGTCAAGTAAATTTAAGCACTCTACAGTTAGGCTTTCTCTTACACAACCTTGTATGAACAAAGTGTTGACGTATTTTGTCTCTTGGGTCGAATACTACATCCCTGACAGAAGTCTTGTTCTTGCCTGTTATCTAATAGTTTGACGTTGATTGCGATGGGATGGAACGGAGATATTGATTTGTCTCTGAGGTCAAAACGTGTGTGTGTGTGTGTGTGTGTGTGTGGGGGGGGGGGGGGTTCTCAACAGTGCCCTTTGTATATGAGCAATGTTTTTTTAACCAAGTCAATACAGGCCTGTGCTTATGACCGTGTATTGAAGAAATGATATTTTCTCACAAATTTTGCCCCCGCTCCTCAAACCTACCAACAAAGACCTATTCATCCATCCATTCATTTTATGAATCGCTTATGCTGACCTAATAATTTCAAATTTTCAACATATGCTTTTCTTAAATACTACTGCTGTTAATTTAGGAACTAAATCTGTAGCATTTGTGAGTGATTTTGTCTGAGATGCAACACGATTGATTTTGTGTGGTAAGTTTGCCAGGGATCACATGAAAGTCATTTTCTTCCCCCATCAGATGATTGGAAGAGAGCGAGAATGTTTTGCACAGTGTGATGTGCAAGTTTTTTTGTTCCCACACATCAGAAAAGATTGAATTTTGCCTGCAGCATTTCCTAATGGCTCAGTCATGGGACCCAGTGTTTTCTTCTTTGAATGACTTGTTTAGCTTGGTTTCCGTAGCGCTCCTATTTGTACCTCCTTTTTAACTATACTGCTATGGTTCAAGTTGACCCATTTAGAGTTTTTTTCATGTATTTTTTAATGGAATGTTTAGTACATGGTGTAGCACGAATCAATTTAGTCCATTTAGGTATATCCAAAAAAAGGCCTCACACACTTGGTCGATAAGAAAGCTTCTTACTTAATGAGTTTTAGGTTGGTTTCACGTGAACAGCAACAAGGTTCCTGAATAAGTTTGACACGTTGATTCCAAAGTGTCCGAAAAAGAAAATCATATAATTAACACTAGTACACAGAAACATAGTCGCTATTTCTTCCCTTAGTCAACAACACAAACTACAGTATAAATGATCCATAAAGTGTCCTGTGTGGAAAGTGGTGCATTGCGTGATCCTGTTGTTGGATATATGAATGGGTCATCCATCCATCCATCCATCCATCCATCCATCCATCCATCCATCCATCCATCCATCCATCCATCCATCCATCCATCCATCCATCCATCCATCCATCCATCCATCCATCCATCCATCCATCCATCCATCCATCCATCCATCCATCCATCCATCCATCCATCCATCCATCCATCCATCCATCCATCCATCCATCCATCCATCCATCCATCCATCCATCCATCCATCCATCCATCCATCCATCCATCCATCCATCCATCCATCCATCCATCCATCCATCCATCCATCCATCCATCCATCCATCCATCCATCCATCCATCCATCCATCCATCCATCCATCCATCCATCCATCCATCCATCCATCCATCCATCCATCCATCCATCCATCCATCCATCCATCCATCCATCCATCCATCCATCCATCCATCCATCCATCCATCCATCCATCCATCCATCCATCCATCCATCCATCCATCCATCCATCCATCCATCCATCCATCCATCCATCCATCCATCCATCCATTTTCTGAACCGCTTAGTCCCCACGAGGGTCGCGGGTGTGCTGGGGCCTATCCCAGCCGTCAACGGGCAGTAGGTGGGGGACACCCTGAACCGGTTGCCAGCCAATCGCAGGGCACACAGAGACAAACAACCATTTGCACTCGCACTCACACCTAGGGACAATTAGGAGTGCTCAATCGGCCTACCAAGCATGTTTTTGGAATGTGGGAGGAAACCGGAGTGCCCGGAGAAAACCCACGCGGGCCCGGGGAGAACGTGCAAACTCCACACAGTGAGGGCCGGAGGTGGAATCGAACCCTAACTGTGAGGCGGACGTGCTACCCAGTGCTCCACCGAGCTGCCATTCAAACATTCAACATTATTTGAACCGCTTATCTTCATGAGGGTTGCTGGCATGCTGGAGCCTATCCCAGCTGACATTGGGCAGTAGGCGGGGGACATCATGAACGGGTTGCCATTTCAATATTTTATTATGATATATTTTGGACACAATTAGATTCATCACTTTGTCACTAGTCATCCTTCACTACTGGAAACAGGAATGTAATTCAGTCCAACTGCAAGCCAGCAAATGTGGTCGCCTTCAGGCAAAACACTGCCTGCCGCATTTGTCTCTATGGCGTTGCCGTAATCAACAAAAACTGAGAAGTTGTCAAGTGCTGCTTTAAATGATAAATGGGTTGTACTCGTTTGGAGCTTTTTTACCGTCGGTACTCAAAGCGCTTCACTGCTTCCTCATTCGCCTACTGATGGCCACCATCAGGAGTTCAGTATCTTGCTCAAGGACACTTTGACATGGTCACAATGGCTGGGGATCGAACTCCCTACCACGAGGTTGGGGGACGACCACTTTACACCAAGCCATGCATTGACGTGCTAATAACAGTTAGATTCCCAGGCCAGGATTTGCTATGAATGATTACATTTTGTTTCTGATATGTGAATATCTCTGACGTGTATGCTAAAAGGCTGTTGAGTAGATTATTTTTTATTATATATGTTTTTGTGTTTTTTTTTTTTTGTTTGCATGCTCCTGCGTTGGTACACATTTTATTTATTTATTTTGTTGTGGTTAGTTTACCTCGTATCTGCGTGCGGCGATGGTTCTCAAAACAGCATATGCGTGTGCCATATGTTTACGAGACGGTCGCTATGCAGTTAGTTAATCGGCTCTTCCACTCTAACAACCCGCACGCAGCATCTGGGAATTTATCAGGGCATGTCACCGCTTAATCCTGCTCTTGCATATCAAGTTGCACACCTCCACCTGGTCTCCAGTGCTCCACAATCATGCTCAAGACGCATCCAGCGGAGAAGGTTGTCCCCAACAACTCCTTTACTCATGTTGTTTTCTATTTCTACTGATGTATCGTGTTGAACATGCAAATATGCAAATGCGTTGTATTGTTAACAGTGGCAAGTATCAGTCATAAGTCAACAGTCATCAACATTTGTAAATGCTCTCTCTTAAAACATACTGCCAAAGTTCTTTTTTATTTGCCAATCCTAGAGCCATGGTTACCATGGTTGCAATATATGTCGATGCATCCGTGCGCAGCATTTGCTCACAGTGAGTTAAATTTAGCACCTTTTCTTCACATTCATCATCGTGCCAGGGGAAACAAAGCATGAGGAGAAAGCCAATGAAAAGTATCCAATGTCTGGATGACTTTAAGGACACAAAAAACAAAAGAGTTGTTAAGCAGTTTTTGAAAGAGGAATTTGAAGAGAAGCACCTGCACCAACCCTGCTAATAGTTGCCATCCATTTTTCTACTGGGAGCAAATCAGGGTTCAGTGTCTTGCTCAAGGGCACCTTCGAGTTGGGAGACAATCACATTAAGCATTACTAAAAGCTTTAAGATGTTTCCAATGTAAAATAGTGATGCTTCGGTTCAATATGGGACAAGGGCTCGTTATTTGATGTCAAGCTTTGTGTCATCGTGTCTATTTTTGCCAGATTTTTCTTAACTTTTGGGTATGTTGTGGTTTTAGGTTGTGTTTGTTAGACATTTAGACAGAGTCCACTGAAGAATAATCTCTTACTATGTAAATATATGGCTTCAATCAAATGAATGAAGTTTGGAAGTTTTCACTCCCCCGTACAAAAGTTATTTTCATTTTGTGATTCTCATTGAGCCACTATATTAGATTTTTGACATAATATTGGAGGACTGACACTTGTCAATCACTTTTTGCACTTTTGGTTTTGCAACCATTGAGTTGTCTTGATGCTTGTATGACCCTTTGTTGACTTGTTGACAAGGACAGTAGTTATAGCTCTACTGCTGTGATCCCGTCTGGTCAGAAAGGTGACATTTGGGCTTGCTGGATTAGAAATCTTGATCCCTTAATAGAGCTGTTGTCTTTCTCGGAATGGCTGTATGCACAATGCTGAAGGCTGTGTGGCATAAAATGAACAGATGACCATCTTTTTTTTTTAATTCTCTTAGTTGTGTTATCAGGTCACTGACAATGTAAGCATTATAATAGCAAAGCATACTCAGCCAGTGTGATATTATTTAGCCCCTCTGGCTAAATTCGGTAAAATCATACAGTAGATTATTGGAAAACAACCTGATTTATTCATGTAACCATGAGTAAACAATGTAGATGAATTAGATTACTTATTAGTTTTTTGAATGTGGTCTGGTGGGCACGTACCAGCTTCAATCTTATGCTGTTTTCTCCATTGAAGATGACTGGCCTACTAAGGAGGATTTGCAATCTATAAAGAAAACCTTGCCACGTTGAATGAATCAGTCAAGCTGAACACAGGTAAACACAGGTATAAGAATAGTGGTTTTGCTAGTAGAACAACACTAACAGCCACTAGATACTATAACACTGTGGAAAAGTGTTACATTTGTGGTTGTTGGGGTGACCTAAGCCAGAGTGAAGGAGCTCAACTGGATTCAACAAAAACATTGGACGTTGTGAGACCTGGTGTGAACTTGGGTCCACCTAAGCGTTGAAGGCGGTGCCAACGCTTTGCCCTGAGCTTGCTTGCTTGCTTGCTCTCTTAAAGCTCTGCTTTCAAGGATTAACCTCGAAGCATCTGTCTTCAAAAGCACACTATTCCCGGCACAACTTTGTCCAAGCTCGCAGGTCTGTCTAGAGAGGGAATTAAATAGGCGAACTTGAGCTTCAGGTTTTAATGCAATGCAAGATAAAACCTTCTGAGCAGCCAAGCTTCTATGACATTTATTGGCAACACTCACTGGACTTTCTTTGGATCTACATTGGATTTTAAATGATATGAACTATTCCGAGACGTAATCCGTCTGAAATGAACGTTGGCGTCTGATCTCTTCAAGAAAGTATGGGAATAGGCAGTTCCTTTGCACCAAAGTCTGATCAAATCTTTACTATAAGGTATGTTTGCTTGTGACTGGATGTCTTAAGTATCTGCATGTAGGTTTGGAGTAGAAGGGGCAGATAGAGTTGCCTGTTAGAGCTTGCTTGCTTGTTTGTTTGTTTGTTTGTTTATTTATTTATTTAGAAATTCAGACCCCTTGAAACGCTTGTAGCGAAATGGTCCTTTTTGTCAGTTTAGTATCATTATTTCGCTCTAACCTCCACAGTATTTTGACACACTAATATCCCTACAATAAATCAATTGTTGGACGTTGGGATCTCCGATATGTCTTGGATAAACTAAAAAATTTCTCCGTGTGGGAAAAATAAAGGAATATCTCATCTGATCGTATATTTCAGATATCATTTCTCAACTAGACTGAGTATGCAAAGTACCAAGATGATTGAATTGCATTTCTACTTCTGCTCTTTAAAATATCGTCATTTTTGCTCTGATAAGCATCCTCTCCCTTAATACAACAAACTAAAGTTTATTGTAGAGGACATGTTTACGTTGTTTCTAAGCGAGACAATGTGCTTTGAATTCGACAGAAGCGTTACAAGAGTTTGCTTAGCTGTTTCTCCGTGTTCTTGTCACAGAGTAAGCTTGGCACCGAGGCAGAACCTCCCACGGTTCATTCTCAAAGGAATCTTCCAGGGTGTTAAAGTGGTTCGTGGACCTGACTGGGACTGGGGGAACCAAGACGGTGAGTGGGTTGGGACGGCGGTTCTGTTTTACCCCCTAAACTTGAATTCCTGATTGGACTCCACTGCCACTATGTGTTACCTGTTGAACCGTGCCTTTTCATAGTGTTTTATCAGCCACAACCCATAAAAGTGAACCCTCACATCTCTGCATGTGCTAAGTTGCCATTTTGCCAGTCATTCATCTCTGTTTGTTGCGCAGATGTGCATTTCTTTGTTTCTATTCTTCTCTCCGACCTTCTACCATCCTAAACCTCTTCACTTGTGTTCACATTGTGGATATTAAAAATTTTGCCGTCTAGAGAAATGCCCTGTCTTTCAGATGCAAGAAGATATCCGGAAAGATGAAACGTAGACAATGTATTTAGTCCTGGTTCTATTGTCTTTGAACAAAGCTTTACGCCCATTTTTGGGCCTGCGCGAATGAGTCAAAATGGCCTTTTGGTGGCTAAACACCTGAGGGTTATGTGAGGTCATTCATCTGGTCTGGATACTACTATATGTGGATTTGTGCATACAGGACGCTGTGGACATGTGCAATAACCTCCAGCAGCCTAGCATGTAGCCTTTCTTCAGGTCACTGGTTTATCTGCTATGTTTGGGCACAGAGGAAGCATCATGAGACTGCTGTAGAGCTCGCACAAATTCTCCCACTAATAGTGAATATTATCTTTGTGCCTCAGTCATGAACAAGAATGGTGTATCGCCACTGCCATGCTGCACTCCGAAACGTGCATCACGGCCTTGTATTTCCACCAGCAGATTACGTCTACTTTAATCTGTTGTTGACATTTCTTTCTTTTCCAAACCCCCCACGTAACAGCGTGACTTTTCCATCTTAAATAACCTCTATCTCCTGTTTACCAACACTCTGATTATCTCGTACCTATTTGTGTTTGCGTGTGTGTAGGCGGGGAGGGTAAGGTTGGGAAGGTAGTGGACATTCGTGGCTGGGATACTGAGTCTGGTCGCAGCGTGGCTAGTGTGACCTGGACTAATGGCACTACCAATGTCTACCGAATGGGCCATAAGGGCAAAGTGGACCTCAAATACGTGTCTGATGGCCAAGGAGGCTTCTACTACAAAGACCATTTGCCAGTCCTTGGTAAGACAGATTACTCTATTAATTGCACATTCCCCAAATATCATCCTTCAAACGGATGCTAGGTTTGAAAAAAAACAACAACAAAAAAATCATCTTGCATAATATTTGATCATTCTGCTATTTTAGAAGCAGATGCCTTTGCCTCACTTTATTCTTAATGTTTGTCCATCCAGGAGAGCATGCAGAGCTGCAGCGCCAGGAGAGTGCTGATGGACACTCTTTCCAGCAGGGTGACAAGGTCAAATGTCTCTTGGAGGTTGATATTCTGCGACAGATGCAGGAGGGCCATGGGGGATGGAATCCCAAAATGGCAGAGGTATTTTAGTACTCTCCTCTGTGAATAATGATACATGCGGTTTTATTTTCCTTTGATCTGATATGCTATCATTAACACCCCAGGAGGGATGGGCATGATACATTTATGTTTAAATTCTTTGAGTTAAGAATTTTGTTTTCTCACACACAAATAATTTACAGTATAGTGTAGTGTAGCTATGTCTTAAAGAAAAGGAGGCAAAAGTTGGTGTAAAAAATCAAAAGAAGAGAGAATTTCTTGAATACATGAAGCATATGGAGTAAGGTTAACCTGACTGGCAAAGTGTTTTTTGACTGTCGAGGTTGAAATAAGAATTCAGAAGATCATTTGCCAAGTTCCACTATATGAGACTATGGAGTAAATGGAGTCCAGGCAGAACTATTCTGCTCAATATGTCATTGGCTTTAAAACACAAGTCAAATATATGAAGAGGTTCCTCTATAAAAATGATGGTATACACTATTTTGCTGGTGGCTCAAATTGACTTTGGTGTTTGTTGTAGTGAAAGAAAGCAAGAGTGTAAGCCCTTGAGGTCCTTGCTACCAAAGGGAACATTAAGGTCAAAGCCATGCAGAGGGAGACCCAGGGCCAAACGGCCTCTTTGTGTTTGCAGTATATTTTCCGGATCGGGACAGTTCATAGAATCACTGACCGGGGCGATGTCAGAGTCCAATACAGCAACAACATCCGCTGGACTTTTCATCCGGGGGCCCTCACCAAGGTACTTGATTATAGTTTCATCTTTGCAGAACATTCATCCTCGAATCCAAACAGTTTTACATTAAAAAGAACAATGCTTTTCCTAGGTGAACACGTTTGGGGTTGGTGAACTTGTACGAGTATTGGAGGACATTGATAGTGTCAAGAGACTGCAGGCCGGCCACGGAGAATGGACAGACAGCATGTCTCCCGTACGCTACTGCTCATGCTACACCAGCATTCATTATCACTCTAGTCAAATGACCTGGAATGTCTTGATATTCTCTAAAAGACTGTGAGAACACAGGGGCAAAACGTGACAACAGTGAATAATAAATTACGCTCATCAGCATTATTTAATATGTTTCCGCCAGGTGCTCGGCCAGGTTGGTAAGGTGCTGAAAGTATATGCAGACGGTGACCTCCGTGTGGCGTTTTCCAGTCAGACGTGGACGTTCAACCCGGCATGTCTCTCGGCCCAGCCCGTGGAGGTGGATGCCAACCTCATGACGACCGAGAACCCCAACGAATCTGGAAGTAAGGCCTCTGCCAGGACCAAGGGGCTTACCTCCAACAATCCAGCCTGTCTTCTCCTTCCTTCCTGTCTGTCTGTTCATCCTTCCTTGTTCTCCTCTCAACTGCGGTCTGGTGACTCTACATGCATGTATTCACAGGCATTCATTCTGTCTCATTTTAATTTGTGTACTTGGTATTTATTTCTTGAAATGACTTTTCTCCGTTGCATGATGTTGACTGACTATTCAACATTCCGTCCCGGTTGGGATGTATTTTGCGCATGCATTGGAAGGAAGGATTGTGTCTGTGTGCGTGTCACTTTGCATGGCCGGGGCATTTTGACTCATTCTTGAAGTTTGTCACTGATCTCAGCTTGACATTTCTGAAGCTTCCTTTTACGTTGCATTTATGTTTCAGGCTTCTGAATAGCTTTTAGACACCGTTGCTCAGCATATTGTCAAAGTGGACTTGCAAAAAAAATAAATGAATCTTTCTGTTCTCTTTGTCATCCCATCCCTTCTCTGTCTACCTCCACCACTTCTCAGGTACAGTCATTTCTGTGTTGGAGAAACTGCTATCCCAGTCCACAGAGCAGGACAATCCCAGCCGGCTCGTCATTGAGGCAGCACAAGGCAGTGCCAATAAAGTCAGAGAGTTGTTGCAAAAGTATCCTGATAAGGTGAGTGTAGCACTTTTACTTTTTGCATCATGTCAAAGGTTGTACTATGGTGGATGACCCATTTACCTGCAGGCTAATCTTTATATTTTTTTGAGGTCACACTGTTTATGCTTAAAAGCAAGAAATCCTGAATTTGTTTGAGGTCACACTGTTTATGCTTAAAAGCAAGAAATCCTGAATTTGAATAAAAATGTACATTTATTGCCAATGGAGAAATGAGCTCTCGGATGTATTGCGATGGACCTCATTTGAACAATCTTAAATTGGTAGATTACCCCAAACTTGAAATTGCATGCATGATAATTACCAAGCAAAATACATATTAAGAGAGAGATTAATCTTACATCAAGTAATTAAGAAAATACTTAACACCTATACCTCTCCATTATGTACTAGTCCAACAGAAAATTTGCCAGTTGTTCAGTATGAAACACATTGGGTCCTTGAGATACGAGTTTAATTCGTTCCATGACCCCACCCATTATCTTTCTCCATTGAATTGTTAAGAAATGTCAATAATCTGTTCTAGCTTCTGCCTTAAATTCAACAAAAAAAGTTGTAATGTGCTTTATAATAAGGAAAGTAGCATTATATTATGTTGTGCACGATTAATCCATGAATCCATTGCGGCTTCTTCTGGTGTCCTTGACTTTGCCATTTGGGATCAATAAAATACAGTTGAGTTTCACAATTACTGTAGATCAGTCATTATTCAGAGAATAATGAAAATGTGCCTTATATTTTCTCTCTGCTGGTGTTGATGCACGCTTTATGTAGTTTGAAGTGCTTTGTTACAGCACTTAGATGCTGTGCATTAACCCATCTATGGTGTTTAGCATTCGTTGTTACCACTAAGGTATCGGACTTTCCAAATTAAAGCTATGTGGTTGTTTTAAATACGCAAAGTGGAATTCGCTTTATTGTTTTATGTTTAGTTTGACTTAAATTGGGAGAGGTGCGAAGAATTGTTCTTTATCAGCCAAACTACTGCTTGTTATAAAGTGCCACCATAGTAGTTTCTTGAACAAAAAAGCTAAAGCCACTTGTCTAGATCTGAAGGACCAAGAACAATGCAGGGCTGTGAGAGAGACGTGTGAACGTCTTCTATCAAAGTGGAACTGGCATTAATACCACCCACACAGAGTAATGCCTTGACCCACGGCACCCTTATGATTCACATGGAAGGAGGGAGGGCAGACCATGACTCACACGCGACATCAATAACTCTCTAGGTGATAATGAGCCTACTAGATGTGTGCAGCAAAATGCTGAAAAGTGACAAATGCAAGTCATTCTTGTGGGGGATAATAAGCCTTTATTTCAAGATGATTATCTTGCTCCTAAGTATCTTGCTAATTGTATAACTTACTATAAAAATGAAAAATATGAAATTAACCAAATTGTGACAAATAAGGCTTTGGCCCGACGCCAACGATCTATATAATCTGCTGGTGACGATTATGCTACACTACACGTATTAGGATTACATACCACGTGTATGAGCAACGTGGTTGCCATTCACGCTCAGATTATTCTCAGACAGAATTAGTTTGTCCCTGCTTGTGGTCAGTCCACCACCAATGAATCGTCAACTACGCTTATGCTCCTGGCAGGTGGACATCAAGAACCAGGGGAAGACGGCTCTGCAGGTCGCCGCACACCAAGGCCACATGGAGGTGGTGAAGGCCCTGCTCCAGGCCAACAGTGCCGTTGAAGTCAAGGATGAAGATGGAGACACAGCGTTACACTACACGGCCTTTGGGTGAGGAAGCAGCTGCTCTTTAGTGATATAAAAACAGGAATAATTATCAAGTGATTGTCAAGTGATAATCCACACAGATGAGATTTTTATCTGCCTAATGGGCCAGCCGTATCTTCCCCTCTGACTAGAACATGCTCAGATGGGCTGTAGCTCAAAGTCTCATCGGGGATTAACACAATAGTTAAACAGCTTTGTCAAGTTGGTGGCTGTCAAGATAATAAACGGACAGTTTTAGTTGTAGCCGTCGTGTTTAACAATTACACTTAGTGTGCATCTTTTGATTTATCCAGTAACCAGGCAGAGATTGCACGGCTACTGTTGAGCAAAGGAGCAAATGTTAACCTCCTGAACAACTCCATGTGTACGGCACTCCACATTGCTGTCAACAAGGGCTTCACAGATGTCGTGCGCGTACTCACTGAACATTCCGCCGATGTTAATCTCCAGGTGAGAGGGCTTCCTGCAATGCCATACGGTATTGTTCTTGTATATGTGCTATTCATTTCACTGAGGCTTTGCCATGGCCCTTTTAAAGCACTCGCACAATTTCACCAACATTTACGCCGTTTGACTGTGATACTTAGCTTCAACCCTATTAAAGTAATTGAGTGTCTCTTGTGATGCTGCCTCAAACCTCAGAGCATATTCTTCTGCTTGACTGGTTTGACCACTCAACTAAAAATGGAATTGTAGTCTCGTGTTTATTGTGTTTCCTGACATCTTTGCATCTATTTTTATAGACGTCCCAATCACAAGTTTGCTTTTAAACAAAAATTTGGATATTATTTGTGCAGCTTTAAACGAGTCTTTTATTAATGAACTGTGGATTCATGATCGACAGGTCATTGGCAAGAGTTATATAGCAAAATTACCCATTTTCCATAGAACTCTTTTGTGGGCTGGAGCTTTAGTAAAGACTGCTTTAGAGGTTTACAACAATTTATTGTCACCATTTGAATTGCAATGGTATTATCCAGAATCATAATTGCATTGTCATAGCTATACAGTATAACATGGCCGTTGCATCCCATGACATTACATATCTATCTTGTAATGATTTGTTATTTTATTGATTAAATAGTCCCGAGTGTGTTAGCATTGTATGCTTCGCGTCATGAAAAAATGGTTGACTAGTAGGACACCTCTTGCCTACCCCCTCAGGATTCTTATGGGGACACACCTCTACACGATGCCATTGCAAAAGATTTCCGCAATATCATTGAGATCCTGGTAGTGGTGCCCAACATAGACTTCACTCAACAAAACCACAGAGGATTCAACCTCTTGCACCATGCTGCACTCAAAGGAAACAAACTGTGAGTAAAATTCATTCAGTCGTAGAGAGCTTGAGTTTTTAATGATATATCGCTCGGGTTTTTAATGTTCTATATTGCTGCGCAGGAATCGGTGGTAATTCGAATTGATTAGAGAGTTGACCATAAAAAAAAAAATAAATGCTGAATTATTAATGCTTAGGGTCGAGTCAAAGTGTGTAATATATAAACCTACACACACTTAGAACAAAAGGTAAACATACTACAGAATGTTTAGGAAACATACAACTACGTCATTCTTACATGATTTGCAATTGGTGCCTCACCCTGATAATAAAATGGTCTCAAGATGGTGCTTTGTGATCAGCCGTCATTGTTAGAACACAATACCTTAAAATAAGGCCAGTATTGACCTGAGGCAATACCTGATATAGATATAGATATATTTTTTATAGTTTTCTTAATAGTTTCAGCACAATTCCAGTTCAGTACAGTTGTGCTGGGTAACTGTCACTTATTTCACTCAAGGTAAAAAAAAAAAAAATCACTTGTGTTGTAACACTGTTTTGAAACAGCCACATGAAATCTACAGTTTTCCCACCTGCTGGATATTATGTTTTAAATATTAAATCTTAAGACCAGCCTGATTTTTATGACTTGATATTTTTCACAGTCCACCAAGTCTACCTTACCATGATGAGGTTTGTGCCCCTGTGCTGCAGGGCTTTTATGACCTCATTTGAACTTTCCTTTCAAATTATAGCAAAACCACACAGTGGAAAATTGTCCCCGGCTCTTTTTAAAGAGCTACCATGAAGACAAAAACGAGACTGAAAAACACCAGCGTCCTTATATAGTATTTCCCAACTAAAGCAATGCCACTTCATTTGAGGTTTCTTTCTGAGACTTTGAAGTACTTTATGTAATTTGGTAGATAATGGCTGGAGAAACGATACCATAATGGAAGGGCGCTACTGTTCAGCTTAAAACAGTGCATCCAGCCTCTTCCTGTTTACAAAGCATCAGAATATATATTCCCCCCCCCCCCTTTTTTTTTTTTTTTTTTTTTTTTTTTTTTTTAAAGAAGTGTGCAGATGTAAAAGTTGTGTTTGGCAAGCAGACAAAAATACTCCACCAAGAATATCGTTCACGTCGTATAGTCTGCATATTGTGTGCAGTGTTGTTTCATTGAGCAGTGCTCTCCAGCATTCATTAACTGAATTCTATGACTCTATGCTCTGATTAATTGAATCCTACAACAATGAACCATTTTCTTGGACTTGTCTTAAACATGTGTTTTCATCACTTGCATATTTGTTTTTATTTTCTCCTTGATTAGATCAATGTGTGACATTTGTCTCAAAGCTTATCTATAGAAGTGGCTTTCCGGGGACAAAATGAGGCCCTTCACTAGATGAGTGTTTGGTTTATGAGAGATTTACTGTTCTTATTTTGAGGAAATGGGGGTTGGTGTAAGTTCACATCAAGTCCTGGAAAGGTCCTGAGAAATATGAAACAGGGCAAATAACTGGCGTGTTTTGTTTTGTTTTTACCACTAATGAAACCCCAGTTTACCACAATGTGAAATGGAGTGTCTTGCTGGAAACCAGAGCAGGAGAAGGCAATAAATGGACTTTGTCTTTTTTGTACCATTGTTTTCAGTGGATAAATGCAAGTTGACATAGTTAAGAAGAAAAAGCATTTTTTGGCCTTTATGGCTATTTTGAAGAGACAAACTTAATCTCTACACAACAAACGGTGTCACTTTAACTAATGCACTCAAAAATATCGAAACACTCATGCAGATTAGATAAAATATATAAAAAAAGATAAAGAAAAAACAGGATTGTGCTAATGGCTACACTTACTTGAAAATAAAATGTTTTAACCTGAAGTATGGCTGGACTATTAAAATGATCAATACTACGATACATTTAAATACATGTAGACCATGAATAAAAGACTCAGTTGACCTCTTTGCTTTATTAAGCATTGTTTCTTTTCTAATGAACCTGTTTTAAACAATAAATTAGTCAGGAGTATTTGCTTTCATTTATTATTTTCATGTCACTAAATCAATGCAAAGTCTCAGTTTCACCCCTCTCCCCCAAGATTATGCTATAAAGGTAGTTCCATAAATATGCAACTATAGCACATATAGCACACATGAATAGTAAATTAATAAATAAAATGTAGTTGCATATTCATGAATATATAATACATATTAATGATAAATAAAGCACTGAAACACTGCAGTGAAACACAAGCATTGTGACCACAGGGTGACTGAGAGCTAATTCTTCTTGAGTACTGCTTAATGCCTAGCGGTGCTTCTGAATTAACAAATGTGCTCAAATGACCATTAATTATAGGTTGATATTCATAATAAATGATAATAACTAATGATATTCACTTAGTGTTAATACGTAATTTCTCACAATAATTATCAACAATGATTTACCAAGGTAGCTTATAGATAAATATTTATACACAACAATTAATTTCAATGGATCTTTGCAAGGGTGTGAATTTTCAAGCAATCATTTCAACATTCATAGTAAATCACTAATGTCCTACCACTAATGAGGAATTTGTAGAACAGGACCGGCTACTCGTGATGATTGGTGACCTCTGGTCCAGGATAAACAGTGGTATACATGGCCCTAAATTACACATTGACTCACACACAAATGTACACCAACAAAGTTAGACTGCAGACACTAGTGACCTCCAACACACATCTCCCCTCTGGCCAACACTCATTAGAATACAATAGATGCGGCATCGTATGAAAGATTTCACCTACCTCTGTGTCACGTTGTCTACTGCAAATGACTTTGTAATTTGTAAGGTATTATACTCTAGTTAAGCCAAGTTAACAGTTCCCTTCATGCAAAAAAAAAAAAACAAAACACAAAAAAAAAAAACGTACGTAGTTAGTATACTTGTGGAAATATTGTAATGGCAATATTATCTCAGCCGGTCTTTTTAAAAGGATAAGATGGCTCTCAAATATCTTGTTGAATTTAATGGTTCTTAGAAACGACCAATATTGTTTTTTACAGCAAAATAATCTACTATCTACCAAGCAGTTAATTCAGTCAAATGTTGTGAAGCAACAAAAAATGTGTACAGTACTCATACAGACCAATATATGAGTTGTTCTCAGAAATGGTGGTCCGCCCCAGGCCGCGTATTGTGACCCAGTTAGAGAGTCAATATATTTTTTTTCCCCTTAACATCAAACACCAGATTGGACTTTTTACGACATTGCATACATCTATATAATGCAGGGATAAAATAACCTCGCAGAGGTTTGTGCTGTTGTGTGTGAATGTAATTTTCAGCACGAATAAGAGCCACTGCAACTACTTCTGGATCGTGACCAATCTAACTCAACCTTATTACGGTCGGAGCATGTGGCGTTCCGGAAATTAAAAAAAAGTTGCTCGTTGCTCTGGTGACATAGCGTTGATATCAAAGCTTAAGCAGACGAGTCCATTGTTAGCGGGAAGTGATCCCTGGCAGTTTTAAGAGGCTGAAAACAAGCAAAAATTTTATATAATTTCAAATAATTCATCACTGTGGAGGTGACCAGACGAATACGTTAGCTGAATGCTAACGCTTTGATTTGGCCCCCGTTCGCTGCTCGTTTTAATAGATTCTTATTAATGGTGACAAACAACAGCAGCCACACAAAGTGAACCTTCATTGGCAATCTGTCTATTGACGCGCAGACAACAGTTGTGCGCCAACGACATCTATATATATCCTATAATCCTTAGTTGCCACTCGTGGCAACATCAGCAAACGACTTCCGAGTGGATTCGGCATTTTATCTGGTTACGTGACCAATATTTCAATTCTGACAGGCTTTTATATATGCCAGACACGTGCTGTGCTCTCTGTGGTAGTTAAGAATGCACTTTGTGTAACTTAAATGGATTAGCCATGACAATGTTTTAGTGCTGCGTAGCCACTTGTGTCAAACAAACCCGATCCGTTCTGTAATTGCGCGGGTTATTGGATGCCTTGACAGGGCCACGGAGAAGATTCTAGGGCGAGCGCGACAATTGGTGGATGTTAAGAAGGATGACGGCTTTTCCGCCCTGCATCTGGCCTCCCTCAATAACCACCGTGACGTCGCTGAGATCCTCATTAAAGAGGTGAGTGTGTTAAGGCAAACGACATTGGAGATTTAATTGTAGACGTTAGGTGCACTTTAATGAGGCTCTCTATCCCCACAGGGACGCTGTGACATCAACATCCGCAACAACCGAAACCAGACGCCGCTGCAGCTGGCAGTGACGCAGGGCCACATCGATCTGATCCAGCTTCTGGTGGTCGAAGGCGCCAACGTGAACATGGAGGATGAGGATGGCGACACAGCCATGCATGTGGCTCTGCTGCGACCACAGCTGGCTAATGTGTTGCTAGGCCCTGCTATGGGAAGCAGCAGCAGCACGAGCACAGAGGAGAGCGGCGAGGGCTGTTCCTCCACGTCTCTCTACTGCAGGGTAAATGATGGGGGAGTGGAGTGAAGGGGCTATGTTGTTGACAGAGATATGTCAGCAACAAAGAGTTCATTGCTTTTGGTTTCAGAAGGGTATATTTAAAATGTATGGAAAATTCCCTCAAGAACTTAGGGGGAATTTTCACTTCAGAACGAGTTTGCGAGGTTGTGCCGTTGACTGGCTATGAGCGAGTGCATGGCAAATCCCACTCGTCTGTCTCTGGTAGTTTTTCTTCCTGAGGCAAGATGGTTTCCTAAACAAAAAAACTGCAAACTCACCCTTTAAAACCTATCTTTCAATTTTGTATATTCCCAAATTGTTTGAATTGATTTTAAATTTTCCAATTTGGAAAATTTCCCAAAATTTTACAACCCTAGTTCTGTATCTTGATTTGTGTGATATCATGGGTGTGACAAAGAAATCAAAATTTGTATACCCCCCCCCCTCTCCAAAAATAGGCCTATAAACAAAAAGCAGTGGGACAATACCGATTCACACGGGTTTTAAAAAGGTGAAAATAAACTTGTTTGGTAAGATTACATAAAACTAACCTGGTAAGGGCCATAATGATACACCAATCACTCAAAGAACAATACTTAGAGCTGATTGAGTGATACAACAATTTTGTGCATGCCTACCAATCTTTTATTTTAACCAATCACAACAATGGCTGATATCGTCATGGTTGGTTTGTTCGTTCACCCGGCCGGCCTTCTTATTTTCGTATATCCCACCCACAAACACAAAGTTGATTTGTGATTGGTCTCAAACTACCAGTGGTTTGGCTCAGAGAAAATCAGGGGGCGTGAGTCAAGATGGATTTTTGTGTTTTTGTGAACTCTCACAAACCAGGAAAATTGCGCTTGTAGCTTGCTTCTTCTGAAAGAAAAGGAGCTTCTTTTATTATATAACAGAGCAGGCTAAGAATATCCCTTAACAGCGGTGCTGAAACCCTTGAAATTTAGATTATCTTATGTTTTGCAGTGAGTATGTTAGAAATTAAAATGACAAGTCTTGACAAGATCACGTATTTTTTATTAAAAAGTTATCACGGGTTGCTTAGTGAAACTGATGAGCCACTTGCCTGAAAATCAAATGTGGTAATATAACTATATTTAACCCAAAATGGAGCTCTGAAGATTGCCTGTGGTTGAGCGCAGCAAGAAAAACATCACATTGTGTCTCCCTGGGGCATGTCTTGATTCTTCATGTAGAAAGGTTGGACAGAAACCGCACTCAATCAATCTCTAACCTCTAAAAGACGTCTTGTGCTCTTTTCTATCCTCTGAGGCAATATTAGTCACTCGTGAGTTCTGAACGATGGGACTTCTTGTCCATTTATTTTCATCCGTTTCTTGCTGAAAATTTTCAGGAGAAAATGATGTAAGAATAAATATTGAAGGACGGTGAATCGTCCTTGGGTAGGAATGTGAGCATGTGCTTGTGCAATTAATTACCTGGCGACCAGTCAAAGCTGTACTCTGTCTCTTCCCTAGTCAGCTGACATAGATAGCAGTTACTTAATGACGCTGTAGAAAACGGACATAGCAGTTACTTAATGACGCTGTAGAAAACGGACGGACGGATGCTTTGACAGCAGGCACGTAATTAAGATAACCTTCCTGCTAGCTCCTAAACTTCATATACAGTGCTTCTCCCTGAGTTAGTGTAGATGTCATTGTAACAATGAAGGATGCCCTTTCTGGCTCACAGGACCGCAAACAGTGCAGCCCAGCTTAACATCCTGGACGCCTGCCAAAACTCCACACACACACACACACACACACACACAATCACACACACACACAAACACACAAACACACACAAACACACAAACACACACACACACACACACACACACAAATACACGATACTGAGCTGTTTTGAATTTTCGCGTTAGTCTGCGAAGCCTGTAAAGTGAATTCAGAGATTTCCCAAATTATGGCATCTTCCCTTTGAACAGCATGACTGCTTTTAGAGCGCCTCGGTGTCAGCCATGGGTGCATGCACATTATGAAGAGAAGGTGGAAGAACTGCATCTTTTAAAAATCAAAACAAAAAAACAAAAATAACTAACCAGATGTATGGAAAGGGGCTTTGTACTTGTGTGCTTTAGAGCACCTCATTGTCATAGAGTGGAAAAGCCTGCAACAATCTAGTGGAATATATAAGTGATTATTTTTTAAATCATTCCAATTTAGCAGGTTGTTAATAACTTTGGTGTGTCAAACTTAAGAAGGCATTAATTTTCATTTTGCAGGGACTTAAAAAGAATCCTATTTTCAATAGGGAAAGTTCAAGACGTTGAGCAATATGCTGGATATATGTAGTTCCTTGTAGTTTTCAGAAGACTATTTCGTGGAGCTGTCTGTCATCCACCATTTTCTCACAAGGATGTCTTGTCTTTTCCTTACCTTTTCCACACTCTCGCCTTCATCACTTGTGCTCACAGCTCAATGCTTCGGGCCTTCTCGGAAATACAGAGCTCAGTGTCGGAATGGCGATTGCTTGCTTCCTGGCGCAGGAGGGGGCTGATATCAGCTATGCCAACCACAAGGGAAAGAGCCCCCTGGACCTGGTGGTAGACAGCACCATGCTGCAGCTCATCAAAAGCTTCTCAGAGAAGTACAGGTGCTTGTGAGGAAAACCACACAATCTGTTCCTCGTGCGCATGCTTTAAAGCTGTCGGCATCATGAATTATGCGCCTTGTCGTCCCTCAGATTGCAGCGCCTGCAAGCTATAACTTGTGGCCAGGGCCCAAGTGCTGCTAACCTGCGTCGTGTTCATACTACGCCCAACACCATGACCAATCTGGTTCTTCCTACGCTCCCGGGTCCTAGTGAATGCCTCATCTGCTCTGAACTGGCTCTGCTGGTTCTCTTCTGCCCCTGCCAGCATAGTGTGGCCTGTGAAGGTGAGTTCATCATGCAATCATAGGTTTCATAGATTTCTTACATACTAAGTGACTTGCTTAACTTTGACTAATAACTGATGAGTTTGCTGATTATGTTTGTGGTCAAAAAGGATTTGCTCCCACTTAATTAAATCAGGATGACAGTCACACATGACCATCTTCCTGGGATAAAATAAAAAATGGCAGTCCAATAGATCAGTGTTTCCCAACATTAATTGAGCCAAGGCACATCTTTTACCTCAGGGCACACCATCAAATAAAAATGCCAGAAAACATAGACAGGATATACTGAAATACTAATGAGCTCGTCTCAATTTGCTCACAAATGTACGTACTCGATGTAAAATCTGGACCTCCAGGGACAGAGCATGACTTTGGATTAAACCATTATCATGGGTGTGGGAGGGACATAAACAGGATGTAAAATTGATTATACATTAAAATAATACTATTGCTAAACAAATGTGATGTATTTTTTTTTTTAAATAATAAATCCTAACAGTCTGAAAGTCATACACCTGAAATCATTCGCCCCCTGTTTTTTTACTTACCAGTTGTGAACTGTATCGGAGAGTGGCCATTGGCCTATCTGACATCTGGATGGCAGTCGTGATTAAAATATTGACTCCACCATTCTGCCAGTGATAGATTACACCCTGATGAGCCTGTCAGGACAGATATGTGTTACCAATCGGCTGGCCCATGTGCTTCGTCGCACCAGCGGGACCCTGTAGCGACGCATTCCTCATTTTTCGAGTGATTTGACTCCATCCGCTTGCCACATTTCATTGTTTGGTCTAATTTAGCGTTGTGTTAAGCGTAATGTTTAGTAGGTATTGTGTGTGTTTTGTCTTATTGACCTGCTCTTTCCTTGAACAGAGTGTGCCCATCGAATGAAGAAATGCATCAAATGCCAAGTCACAATCACCAAGAAAATTCGACAAGGTAAGACAAAACCCTTTGAATTTTCTGTCAAGGCGCTTGTTTTAAAGTCCACTCAAGGCTTCAATAGTGCCATATATAACATTCTAACTTTACTACAAAGACAATATTTTTAATCATACTATACTATTTCCATTTTGTTGAGCAGACCTCTGCAGGGCCAAACTATCTTAATTTGGATCAGGTCCAAATTCCAAACTTTCATAAATACACGCAAACATAAAGTTTGGATTTTTTATTTTTTTTTAAAACGTTCATGGGTTATTCATCAAGTATCCCCTTTCTATTGCATTGTGCTGACCTAGCACTGTTATTTTAAATGTATTTCTGTTTTCAAAATCCAGTACTACAGTTGGGGCACCAAAACTATCTGGATACTATATGATGGTTGGATGAGCAGATTCACAACTGTCACATTATTGTAAGATTCAAGAATGAAAAAAATAAGCAACAACTGCTTATGCACTTTACAGCCATTTGTTGAACTGTAAAATGTGCAAAGACCATCAGAACAAGCGCGCAGGAGCTGCCCACATCTGGACTCTCTTAGACAGGGACATGTCACACCCACACAAAGAGTACAGTACATGCAGTGTTTTCTATACATAATATGCTATTGTTCAAGGTATTGCTCGTCCCTTCTCAGACCAAACCGAGGTGGACTGTAGCCCCGGTACGGAGAATTCAGAGCAGCACAACCTGCTGGAGCAGCTCCAGTCTCGCTACCGGCAGATGGAGGAACGGATCACCTGCCCCATCTGCATCGATAACCAAATCAAACTGGTTTTCCAGTGCGGACATGCCTCCTGCATCGACTGCAGCGCTGTGCTCAAAGCTTGCCCAATCTGTCGGCAGACCATCCGCGAACGCATTCAGTTGTTTGTCTGAACCGAAGAGCGAGGAGAGGGTGCGGAGGGGTGGGGTGGGGGGGCGGCCGGCCCACTGGCTGAGGGCAGACCATTCATCGTCTACCTTGCTTCTAAGGCACATGGACTTATTATTTGGCACTGTGGAAAGGACGAGAAAAAAACAGAACAAGCCCTTCAGCTCCCCAATTATTTGTCCGACGTTGCTGCTTTTAAGTTTATGTCTGTTACCCGTCATCTTCTCTGGCTGGCTCGCCTGTGTTCGATTTACATAGCTGCACAGAACAAGTCCTCCCTCTACAGCCTGTCTTGTGAATTACGTTTGCTCTCATTTGGATCTGGGAATAATAATCAGTATTAGTCTTCGCAGTGGGTGCGCTATATAGTCCCCAACCACTCGCCTGGAAAATACACACTATACAGTATATGCATGAGTATATGCATATTGTATCACTAATGGGTGATTTGTTGTTGTGGTTTTTTTTTCTTTGTAAAGTACAGAGTTTTATTTATGTCTGAAAGGTGGTATTACTTTGTAATGTTTTTTTTTTTTGGTGTTTGCTTGGAGGGCCGCAAAAAGTGTTTTTGATTCTACTGAAATACACCCCAAGCCTATGTCCTCTTACTCAGGGTATCAACTCTTTCAAAAAGCACTTGTGATATCCATAAAAGGTTCAAAGTTGCCGCTTCATATTGTGTTGATGTCGGGAGGTGCCTCAGGACGATAGATGTCATCGACCTGAAAAAATGTCATTGTCATGAGTGAAATGAATGTTTCTGCAACAAAATGGATGGACATGTTCATTTTCAAAAGTAAGAAAAAGAAAAAAAGAAGCTCCCCACAAGCACCCATCTGTCCATCCACACTGTCTATCTACGGAGCATCCACTGTGTGTCTGGTGTTTGTGCTTAGCTTTCGATTCAGCCCGTGTTGTTATATAGAAGAGCCAAAACAAGTCTATTACATTGTTTACCTTGCTGGAGTCATTTCACAAAGCCCATTTTCTCCTTTGGCGCTCTGGATTGTACTCTCCAGCTTTTCTCTGCTGTATTTGGTGTGTTTCTTGAAGGGCTTCAAACACATTTTTAAACTTTTATTTGATTTTCAGTTCATGTAATTGACTTCCAGGGACAAGGAAGGTTTTCATTGATTTTTTTTTATTATTATTTTTTTAAATTACAATTTAATGTTTGGCTTTATTCGATCCCCCATTTTGGGAAAGCCAATGTTTAAATTTGTACATTTTGAATGTCGAGGTAGGGATGACTCAGTTTCATTCTACCTCTTTTACTTTTTTTTTTCTTTTTAAGGAAGAAGCAATGTTGAGCGATAGAACGCTGCTGGGTTTAAAGTGTGTCAAGAGTAAGGTTTACTTTGAACGTCAGTGCCAAATCGCATGAGCATATACATGGGCACTGCACACAAATTGAGGTTTTACAGCTGGTGATAAAAAGTCAGATCCTCCGCTAATGTTATTATGATGACCAAAATAGAGTATCATGAGCATGCTAAATTATTGGAGTACACCAAAAGCTCAGAGTTTGGAGTGATTCCACATTTGCTTCCAGATGGTAGTCAGTCCCACATTGTTAAGAGCATTTACCAAAAGTGTATTTAAGTTATCAATTGAAAAGCTTTTTTTTTTTTTTTTTTTTTAATTTGTAGTTGAAGGGTTTAGTGGCAGATATAATATGTTGAGAAGGAAAAGAAATGGGGAAAATATTGGTATATGTAAGTTTTGTTTTTTACCTCCACGTTAACGGAGGTAGCTGTGATAAGCAGTGATCAATTGATGTATAAAAGAATAATATTAAAGCAGCAAATGTTACTTTTGGTGTTTGTACAGTTCAGCTCTCGAGTACTGATGTTGGCCTTACTGTCTCTTCCTCCTCTGTTCATGTTTTCTCAGTTTCTGTACAAAAATATTTTGCAATAAATATGAAACACTTTTCTAAGGACATCATGCCTCAGGATTCATTTATTTTATGTGAAGATGTTTATTTGTTAGATGTAATCTATATATTTTTGTAGTACGAGTTCCCACTCACCCATTTATACTACATTGTAATCTATGAGAATACTTGATGTTTGATACTTAATGAATCACCATAATTCACATTTGTCTGTGTTTTCCTAGTTCTTTCTCTGTTAGTTTTATAAATTGACTGCATTTGAATGCACCCAAGGTGAACTAATCCCCCTGGGACAGTACAATACGTCTCATCTTCATGTTCTGCTTGAAAAAATACCAAAAAAGAACTGCATAACTGCCTCAAGTTTTTTTCTGTAATGCTAACACACAATGGCAAACAACATAGATGGTTTAATGAATATCATTGGTGTCATGGTGTTCTAACCCTTTAGGCAATGGCCATTGAATACAAACAGTGGAGCAACACATCCAGAAAGACAACATAACAGCAGTCGCAGGCGTATATTGTTCATCCTCTGTGAATAATGACTAATATTATTATGGTTAAGTGAAGAGATGTGATGTCTCCACTAATATCCATATCATATTAGAATTCTACTGTCCCATGGTGGCCATGGCAGGTACACTAGAAGGAGCACAATGTCCAGTGAGTATACAGAAACAAAAGAATATGGCAGAAATTATTTCAATTCTGAGGCTGGGTTAATGATAGTTCCATTCATCTCACACTTAGTGGGAGGGCAAGCACTCCAGAGTAGCAACGTTTTGTGTTAAACTTTTGAAAGTTTCCACAATGTGCTCATGCCAGTGTGTATGATGATTTTTGTACAACAACAAAAAAAGGAAGGTCAAGACTCCTGATTATGAATCATTGGAGATTCCGGCTGGAACTATTTATTCCAGGCTGTTGTTTGTGCAACAGCTTCACTTTGCCACCTGCCTAATCGTTTTAAGGCTCAGATGGCTTTGACATGACTCAGCATTTTAAGCAATGACGTCTTCAGGGACAGGGCGCTTGGACCAATGAAAAGGCTCTAACCGTCCTTTCAAAGTGGCATTGCTTCATTCCACACACTGTAGGAATTTAGTTTAAGGCTAGTGTGTTAATATACAATCAGGAGCAACTCAATAAATTAGATTATGGTGGAAAAGTAGTTAAGATTCTAGAGATTGCTCATGCACAATTCCTACCTAATTTCACATTGAAAATCACTTTTCATCGTCTTTTTATGCAATGCTGTACTTGTACTCTAATTTCTCGAGATCGTATTTGTTTATTAGGTGTAAGCTACACTAATCAAAATCATATCAGAAATAAATCGTGAAATAGCTCCTTCTGTGTAATGAATGCATGTCATGTTAAACTTTCTGGATTAGTAATAAATTACGCTTTCTACGATATTTTAACTGAAACTATATTGTTTGTATGTTTCTGCACATGAATATATACAATGCTGAGCAATCATGTTAGCCCACCTGTCAATTAAAAAAAGGTAACATAAGACATTACTCATAACTATATGCAGCAGCTTGTTGTTGCTGCTGGAAATTGCTGAGCTAAAACACAATAATTTACATATCCACGTTTCTTTTTCTACCAGCTGCAGTGCGCACTTGCGTGCATGCGTGTGTGTGTGTCCTACAGGGGGCGCCATGGCCTTACCACTCTCTCAGTGACGTTGAAACGGACGCTCCTAAACCATTTTATTGCTGCTGACATGGTAAGAGTTATACTGACACTTCTTTTTTGTTTCTATTACACTGCATGTATTCCAGTAGACTGTAGAGTATTGCTTTGCAGGTTGTAGCACAACATTGTACAATATGGAACGCATGCAACTCTAAATCCTGACTTGCCTATACGTATACATTAAAAAAAAAATCTAATTACTACTACTTAAAAATCAAAAGCATGACTGGGGTTCACTGCATAATAAACCATCACGATAGCGTTATCTCAATTAGGCACTCAGATGTCCATGATGTAGCAGCCACTTTTGTGGTGTCATTATTACACTACACAAACATCAAGCAAAACCAACAAATGACATTGCTTGATGACATCATTGTAGAGACAATAATTTACAATACATTGACACAACAATTTCCTCCCTCTTTGTTTGGCCTGAGGTGGAGTAGCTCATCACGTGCAACTGATACATGGGCTCTGTGTGAAGTTGCTCGGAACCAGCAAATCCAGCAAATGATGAGGCTTTGTGTATACTATCACTAAACACTGTTGCTCCATCAACAAATTGTGCCGCTTCGCTTGCCTCGCCTTCAACATATAAGCATAAAATCCTCGCTTGGTGCCACACCTGCTGAAAAGCTGCACATGGAGTTTGTGACAAAAAACTTCATATGGAGGCAAGTACACGGTTGCCATAAATATCCATCCATCTATTTATAAAGTGCTTTTACAATTCCTCACCTGTTGTCATGTAGAGTGATGAGTCTTTCAAGCACCGATGCTTGTTGAACAAAAATTGACCATTTTGGTTTGAAGCAGTCATTTGGCTGAAAAAGTCTCTAACAACCAGAAAAAGGGCGCCAGGATCACAAATGTACCGTAATCTAGCCAGGATACTAAAATAGTAATGTAGTGATCACATCATGCATGATGTCACTTGTGTTTGCTAAAAGCCAAGGTTGAATGTAAACAACTCACAGGCACCTCTTACACGTCCCAAATAAGCAGTAGCATTTTCATTCTTTAGTTTTGCCTTGTCAATTGAAAAAGAATGACTGACACAGTATATTATTATTATAGGAATTGAGTAGTTGCATTAGTGGTAAGTGTCCCATCCCATCCAGCACCATGCAAGGTCATTAACGGAAAACAGCGATGTATTCAAAGCATTCTCTAGTCCTTTATGATGCTATATAAATATGGTCTGTATGCTATTTAATGAGTACATTCTCAACGTGGAACTTTCGGAATAGGCAACCCCTCGCCAGTGTGTCTGTACATGACATCAAAGATAAAATGGCTTTACGTTACAGATTTTTTTTCTTGATAAATAATGCACTGTAATAGCGTTTCCCGAACAGCTTTGTACTAATGTCATAAAAAACCCTATGTTTGCCGTGTTTGTAATATGGCTCGTGAATAAGACGTTGTGTACAGTGATGAGGCTTCTGGGGTGAAAAGGTGCCATCTATTCATGTTGTTTGTCTTTCCTGAAGGCTTCCTCATCCCAGGCAGCCAGTTGCTATGATGGGATTCCCACTGATGCAATATCAGCCAACCTTGGCTCAACTCTCGGGGTACGTCGCCATGCTCTCATTTTGTTGTTGCTCCCGAGGAAGCTGGGCCGTGTGCTTATCGCTTTCCAAAATGCTTTGATTTTGACGTAGCTGCATGGCTCGCACTGCTCCTTTGGGAAGGTGCTGTTTTGACTCCCTGAAGGCGAACCCCACCCCGCTTAACTCCTCAACCTGGCTGCTGTTAGCGACCACAAATTGCACCCAGTCCTCCTCCGTCCTGCCCTCATTGTCGTCGCCCTGCCGTTGTGTCTTAGGATTTGTTAAGAAAGCCGTCATTAGGTGTCCCGTAGGAGAATACAAGAGCCCACTCGAGCAGATGGGTAAACTTGAGTGGGGTGCTTCTTAATTAGAGCTTGATAACATCCAACCAGGTGGCAGTTGTCAAAGGGGCGCTATTAAAAGGCCCCTTGTACATTTGCTTCTGCTGCAATGCGATGACGGTGTTTTCTTCTCGTTCTGTACGCACCAGAGCAACTTTGTTCCCGGCAGCTGCTAGTGCATGCTACAGTTATTTGCGTAGGGAAATCCTAATTTGGCTTTGTCAGTCCTCGCTTCGCTTTCCCTTTTCTACCCCTCATAGAACAACAAGTCTTTCAATACTTTATCGTGACGGCAAACGGGGCTCACACAAGGCCCAGAACGACGTGCTTCGATGCTGCTTTGGAAGCGCTCTCATTTGCCTCCCATGCAAATAGCAACTGACTATGTACAGCAGGGATGACTCAGTTCAGATAGGAGCAAGCTCAGGCAACGGTGAAAGTTTTAAAGGCGCAGTACGTCTATTGATAACAACACAATAAATAAACATACAATATGAAAATGTGAGAACTTCTCTTAGCCTCAAAACTGTGACTGGATATACTAAGTCTTGAAAACATGCCGCCAAATGCCGAAGTTGTCTTCCTTAAATTTGACTTACATACACATCCTTGCGCATTGCCTGCAGTGATTGACGGTAGCAAATGGAAAATTCAAATACTTTGACAAAACTTGTAGTTTTGTCTTTTAGGGCGGGATTGAAGTATTTCCACCAAGAAAAATACAAAAACTAACTAAAAAAACCTGACTATTCTACAAACATGATGAAAATGAAGACACTGGATGTCCAACATGGTGTCCATAAATCATGTGACCTGGATTTAACCAGTGACAGAAGTGTGATTACTTTGAGTGTGTAGATTTTCTTTGTTAAACATTTGCTCCAAACTTGTGCGCTGCCAAAAGACGACTGACATGATGTGAGCTTTGGTACAACTTTTGCCTCTTCTGAATCGAGCACACACCCTCGGATCTCTTTGTGTGCATTGGCGTAGTCTGTGTCTGCGTCGCTTGCCTCCACACATGAATGCAGCAAAGGCTTTTCGACATCGGACAGCTGTCTCCTTTGAAGACAAATAGCCTTAAAAGTGGTGACCTCCTTCTTTCATGTGTTCACCCGATACGGCTCTTCTTCGCCTCGCTCTCGCTCCATTCAGCATCGCGGCCCGAGGCTGCTGCTCATGGCTCACCATGCTGCATTATTATCTTTGTAAATGCAGAATTCATTAACTGGATGGTAATAAATTGTGACCAGTGGGTGGGTGTCTAGTTTAGATTTAAATCCGATAACGTTCCAACCACAAACATCAAGATTTTACTGCAGTTCGGCTTGACTGGGATGCTTACAATAGCCCTAAAAAAGGCTTGATTTTTGGCTCAGGCTACAGAGTTGCACTTAACCACATCCTCTAATCGCCAAGCCTCCCGTGCACCTAATGCCCTCCGTTGAAGTCCATACTGAAAGCCATAAATGGTGAAATCGGAAGAAAAATGGGGAGTGTCAATGGTGCGATAACCTCCCATTGACTGAGGGTAATTAGAAAGATCCAAGGCCCGCTCGTCTATGGCTTCACGTGCGTGTTGCTGCTGTGTGCGTGGAAGGAGGTTGAGGCCCAGTGCTGTACCAGGCAAAGGTTTCCACCAAACTCTTCTTGCATAACTCAGCGAGTGATAACACCGGTGCATTCCTCTCAACACACATCACAGCTGCCAACATCTTAACCAAGTTGTTCTCCTTTTTTTTTCCCACCCCTTCAAGCTTAGATTTTAATACAGTCTATCTGCCTTCACTGCAAGGACTAAGTTTCCATTATGGACTTAAAGAGGAGAAAGGAATTACAATGTTTGAAGAGATGCCTTCCCGTTGTCTGGAAAATAGATTTGGCTGATTTTCAAAGGCAGAGGTTCATCCTGAGGTAGGTCAATGAGGGTCAATGCGCAGCTATGCCCTCCGCTGAATAGGAAGTCATGCAAGTGGAGCAAGGACGTAACTGGATTGTGACAAATGTTTGCTTTATTGTCTTGAATCGAAGGGTATGGTACTTGTTGCATCTGCGACTGCACGGTGTGTGACTGGTTAGCACAGCTGCCTCACAGGTATGTGAACGGAGTTTGAATCCTTGCTTTGGCCTTCCTCTGTGTCTTGCGTGTTCTCTCTTACATATATACATTAAATAATATTAGTGCGTCGTGTCAATGACTGCTTTATAATTTTGTATTTTTTTTCTCCTAACAAAACAACATATATCTATTCAAATAGCCGCTTTCTAAAACAATTTGTTTTGATTCCTAAAAAATAAAAACATGAAATCAAAATGTAACACGATTAATTTGCTTATTGGTGAGGTAGTTAAAACTACCTTTCTAGTTTTGCCCGTGAGAGCAAACGGCGTATGGATAGTTTCATCTGGCTTGGTCCCAACGAGACCTTATGTGAGTTTGACTTTGCTGAAACTAAGCTGTTTAACTGCACCTTCCTGCACGGCTCACTTGCAGGATGTTGATTCAGAGCCTATTTAACTGCAACTCTCTTCCTCAATGATCAATGATTAGGCTCAATAAACACGGCCATAAAACATCAGCGTCAGACCAGGCTTGTGTACACTCAATCCCGCGATGCCAAGTGTTACCTGCTCCCTCAACACTTCCTTTGGCACCAGCCGAGCAACAGCCGGTCTCCATGGCTGCCGTAGGCCCCGCGTGGCACATCTCGCTGCGCCCTTGCGATAGGCTATATTGTGCGAGACAGCCGTCTGGAGACTGCAATGTTGACAGAGCTCAGACAAATCCAAAAGGGCGCAGGATTGTAAAAGTGTGGCCAAGCTTGGAGAGGGCCTCGTCCGTCAGCTGCCCATGTTAATGTGTAGCTTTCTGACTGGAGCACCCTTGTAAAGCAAAGAAACTTAGGCATTGTTTCTGCTATGGACTTTGATTTTGTCCTGATTTGTGCCCAAAAAAAAAAAATCAAATCTGCTGATCATTTACTGCTGACGTGTATCAATTGAGGTGGATTCTCGCTGGGTCATCATTACAATGCACTTTACTGTAGCCTCTGGAAAAAAAAAAATCTCATTGTGCTTTTAAGTCGTTACTCACTGTGTACCAACTACTGGACCTACAACTTGGAGTTTGGTAATCAACTCATGTGTGCAGTTTTGTTTAAAACGCAAACATAATATGCTTTTATGGTAGTACAAATGACATTAAAACATAGTCATGTTAGTGAGGCAAAATCCTCCTGTTTCTATCCATCTCATGGGGCAGCCATTTTGCCACTTGCTGTTGAGTGAAACCGACACCACACTTGCCAAGGACACACTCAACAAGAGCAGTGCACTAAATCATTGCCCCGGGAATAATAAAAAAAAAAACTTTCGGAGGTGTGTCAGAAATGTTCCAGGGCTGCTGTCACAAAAGATATTTTCAAACGCAACCTACAAGTTTCCCCTTTATTGTGGGCCAGACAGCCAACCAGCAACACCAGCCTGTCTATAACTTTTTTGACACCAGTCCTGAGATGTTTTTGGGACATACCTATGACAGTTTAGAACAGGGTTGTCAAACTCAATTTTTTTCGCGGGCCGCATTGTAGTCATAGCTTCTTTCGGAGGGTCATTATGACTGTCAACCCAAATAAATGCATGAGCACCTCATATTATATACAGTAAAAGCTACAAAACAAACTGACAAATAAGTCGTTTTCAAATCAGACGAGTAAAAACTGGTCAAATATTTAAAAAAAAAAGATATTATTAAAAGTGAAGACAATTTGCAATTCTAGTAATGATACACAAATTTGATGCACAATTTGTCTTCGCGGGCCACATAAAATGATGTGGCGGCCCATATCTGGTCCCCGGGCCTTGAGTTTGACACCTGTGGTTTAGAAGGTTTGGATTGAACATCATATGTATTCAGGAAGGACACAGGTCTAACTTACTTGTCATCTGGAGACTTACTCTCTAAAAAAAAAAAAAACACATTGAAAATAGCTTATTAAAATACAGTGATGAGTACAATACAACAGGTTTGTCAATAAACAATTATTTGGGCATAGCCTCAGGTCTTCAAACTGCTGCACACACAGGAAGGAATGAACAGGTGATGCTTTACCTTGGTAACTAGTCTCAGTGGGACACCTCCTGGCTGTGTGTTCACCTGAACCCCCCCATTTCACCCCAGAGAGCCTTTATCTCACAAACACATCTTGTATCATTAGTGGGGCCTGCTGTTACCCTGTAGACAAGACCCTATGATGCAGAGGATGTATTATACGCTCACACGACATGTTTAGACTAAACTGTAAGGAATATTCTTTTTAAGAAGTAGACTGCGGTATAATGTAACATTTGGAAAAGGCGACATTGCAAATGAATATCAACGGCAAATTATCCATTCATTTTCTGAACGGTTTATTTTCATTAGCCCATACGCTCTTTAAGTTGCAGCTTTGGGTGTTACTGATAAAAAAAAATCAGAGCAGCAATTTTTTTTCCTACCCAAAAAAATAACGCAGTGGTAAGTTTGAAAATTATGCGTCGCGAATAGGTGGGGTTTGCCGCACCGTGCTTTAAGGAAACAAATATGGCATTTTCCGTTCCTTTGTTTGCCATTACGTCATCAGTTTTCCCTTAGCATAGACAAAGCTCACATAATGGGAACTCTTGACAAAGTTATGCCAGAGTAAATGAACATGTATTTGCAGCCGTTGTGGAAGTCATTGTTACTAGCGCTTTAGTAAACACATTAAGCTGTGAGCTAATTATAGTCTTTTGAGGAGCTCGGCGGGCAGGTGTGTTTGGAGATGGTACGCAGGGTCGGAGTACTTGACAATGCCTTCAACTGAACACACACGACCGTTTAAAGCATTACAATATACTAAATGTGCCTGAGAGGCAGGAGGACTTGTCTCTCTGTTTATATTTGGGCGCAATGAAAGATGACCTTTGGGCAGCATTTACACACATTTCCCTAACAAACTGCCTCGTCTTGCCTGCGAATGTGTGAAACTCGAGTCGTGCCAGCGGCTTTTGATTGTCGTTGCTTGGGACAGTTTGTGTGCGTGGAAGAAAACGTGCAATCCTTTTGTCTGTTCCAATGAATCACGTCAGGCAATGAAATTTCTCCATTTGATTGTATTGTAGGGAAAATAATCTGTTTTAAAAAAATATATACAATATATAAGAAACTACAAGTCAGATGTAGGACGTTATCGCGATGACCCACCAGCCCTGCACGATAAGAGAAAATGGCTGACTCTTCACTTTGTGACGTCACAAGTGAAGAGCCACTCCTTGGCAAACTAAACACACACAACACAGTTTTTCAGAGTAGCTGTCCCTGCACCTTGACTTGGTATGTGGCTGTTCTGATTCATCCACCATCCGTCCGTCTGTCCATTTGTTCGTCCATTCATCCAATAGGCTGACTTGACCATGTTTGGTCAAACATTTGGCTCTGTGAAATACACCAACTATTGCAGATGCAGCCACCTCTCAATTTCCAGTCAGTTAAATGGGGGAAAAAAAAATCTTCGTTCCACAAACATTTTGACCAGACCAGAGTCAAATAAGTTTATTATCCACTCTACCGTATTTTAAATTCTATACTAATCACACAATGAGATTATTTTGGTTCTTGAAGATGTTTTATTTAAAAAATGTTAAACATGGAGAGCACTCCTTGTCATAGACTAATACAGATCACAACAATGTACAGTTTGACCTGAAACCAGCCAAGAGGTGTGTTGTGGAATAGGATGCAGCAATAATTGGTATGCTTCGATCTGCCGTTCCATGGTAATTTCCCCACTAGAGATTATAGCACACACACACACACACACACACACACACACACACACACACACACACACACACACACACACACACACACACACACACACACACACACACACACACATACACACACACACACACACACACGCACACACACACACACACACACACACACACACACGCACACACACACACACGCACACACACACACACACACACGCACGCACGCACGCACGCACGCACACACGCACACACGGAGCGGCGCAGATAATTCTTTCGGGGCTAATTAGACAATGCCGGTGGCAGGAGGCAAGTCAGGGCAGGGCCGAGGCTGTGAGACCACTTGTGCTCGTTCTTCTCCCTTGGTGATTCCCTGTCAGTGGCAACAGGCATGATGCTTGTATCGCAAAGCTCAAAAATCAGCTGTTTGTTGTTATTCGTGTATTGTCCCAAAAAATCGATACTTTCGTGTGAAAGCCTGCATTTGACAATCTAAACTTTGTCCAACTGTTCAGTATCGTTTTGCAACTAGCCGTGGAGTTAAACAGCAATGTGTTTTATTTTTGATCATTCATTTTGAAGGACGTCCACGTGCATGCTTTTCTGTGAGTTTCTCGATATCTGTTGTAAACGGTTGATGGAACGCTCTGACAGTATAAGGTCACTGTCCACTTCACTCATACTGCTTGAATACTGTTGATCAATTTTTCGGTGTCAGATTTGTCCCACCATGTCAAAACGAGAACAGCATGATGAGGACTGTATTTGATGCATAATATCACTTTTAATTGAATAAGTATATTTTTTTTAGCTCCTTGTTAGAGAACAGCAAGCTACAAAGAATAAAGAAGCACTGACGAGTTTGTCACGACTCGTCCCCGGTCAGTCCATTGTGTGTACATTTTATCATCATTTCTGCCTGTGTGCTCGCCCCTCCCCTCCTGTGTGCCTATGATCAGTGTGATCACCCTCACCTGCCTCTCGTTAGCTGTCGTGTATTTAAGTCCCGTCTGCCCCTCACTCTCTTTCGTATTATTTCTTGTCTCATGTCTCTGTTAGATCTGTTTTTCTTTGCCAGCCCAGTCGGTCAGTCCCGTTGATATTTGTTAGGCCGTTAAATTATGTCAGTTTGCCGGTTCTGTTGGCTTGTTCTCCTTATCCTCCCTTCCAACTATCTTTTCCCTTCAATAAACCCTGGTCCAAGCTGCATTTGGTCGCCCTGCTCCACTCGATCCGTGACAGAGTTGGATGAGCATTTAGAAGTTCAGAGAAAGACAAATTAACCTGTAAAGCACATTAATACAGTTTTTGGTCTTTTCAGAAATTCCACTATCTTTTTGCATATATTTTTGTTTGAAAATGCAAACAACCCTCAATAATATTGAACAAAGAAGAAAAGTTCAAGATGCCCACAAGCAACGTTGTGGAAGGCCTTTTCAGATGCGAGTCCGTTATCCGAAGAATAAGCAGTATGTTTTGACTATTTGTCTGTGAGCCTTTGTGTCCAACCGCTTACAAAATAGTTGGAATCCTCCAGACATTTTTAAGTAGAATGACAGCATGTCAAAATCTCCACCCAAAAATCATCATTGGACATGGGTCGATTCCTCCGCACGTTTTGCTGCTATCGCGGTTTTAGATCAGCTGGAAAGTCGTCAAAGTAATTTGTAAATGTCATAATAAAGCAAGTTGATGAAAGACATACACAGCTGTGTGTGCAAGCAGCACATGTGTAACACGCCCAAGATGGTCACGGTAGAAAAAACACGTCCCAGAATGCATTGCTCTGAGCTGCGTGTAAGCGACCTATGCAAGATAATTGGTTGAAATGCTCCTCCAGAGGTAGCAACCCCCAAATTGACACAAAGCCATTAGAAAGGGTTAGGTAGGTCATGGTCACAATGAAGATGCTTTTCCTTGAAAAGTTTTTGTACTTCCAATAGCACTATGATGACTTTTTTATTGTCACAATATTGAATTGTGAGTTACCCGTACTGTCCCACCCCTAACGTACACCAAGCGTTGCTAGCTTGATAGTAACGCCAACATCGAGCTAACTATCTGGAGACTAGCAAGCCGATTGTTGAGATGAAGACCTTTTTAAAAGCCACACCTGGGCAAAGTCCTCCAATTTCCTCTAAGACAATGTGAATCTGTAATTATCCTGCCGGTCTCTGAGCAGAAGGCAGAAGGTAGACAGGTGGAGAATACAACAGAAAGCCCTTCATGGGAAGACGCTGCCTAATGAGCAAAAAAATTCCTGAAAGTAGGTTTCTGGTGTTTGACTTTTTAGTGCATCTATCACTGTTTAGAGGGCACTGACGGTTTGATTTGATTGTCACTATATGACTGACTTTGCCAACAAATAGGTGCAAGCAAATGCAGTGTTTATGTTACTTTTGATGCATCTGACCCGCTGACTGATGTCCTTGCATCCCGCCTTGCGTGACCGGCTGGCTAGATAGCCATCAATAGCCAAATAAGTTGAGGTCAGTCTCCCGTGTGTCACCCCTCTCCACATTTGTAATGCAAATGAAACCCAAACAAAGCAAACCTTTTGGAGCACAGCAATTTAGTAAACCGCCCTTTAAGAGTGACTTGACGGAGGGGAAAAAAAGTGCTAATCGGTTACTTATAATTGTCTGGAAAACCTGCGGTGGAGTGGTATGGGAAGCGAGCTCACACATACCTAATCTCATATGCTGTCAAAATCCGTTGGTGAATATTTTGTTGTCGTTTGCGTCAGCATTGGTGCGGTTTGTTTAACTGCACACAGGCAATTATGTTCTTCCATATTTGCCGGCCAAGTTCTGCTGCGAGCCGTGCCACACCCTTGCGGAAACCGGATATGGTTCTGGTATTGTGCTCATTGTTGACAGACTAATCCTGACAATTACACCTGGAGACCGAAAGTGGCCGCCTAGCCCAGCGCCCAGCTAAGGTTTTGGATTCGGCCTCTGTTTGCCGCCTGAGGACAAGAGCCCCACGATCCTTTTGTTTGCCAGTGCTCCCCCACCTCTAAATGCTCAGGCTGACCTCAAACCTCTGGTGTCTTTTTTTCACGTTTTACTCACCTGCACTTTGTTCACCTGTTGTTCCGGCTGCTGTTATTGTTGGGACAAAAAAGGCGTGTGGACACAAAGGGAGGCAGTTTGTGGGAGTAAAGGGCAGGTATTTCAAGTTGTGACCAACGTTTACAGCAAAACGTGAAGGCAGAGGTTTTCACTGTCATAAAATTGTATTGAAAATGTGAGTTTGGACGGTTTGTCAGTCTACCAATCGTGTTTGCATGGATCAGAGGAGATCGTTCCCACCAAACCTGAGCTGACATCATAAAAAAAAAAAAAAAAAAAAAAACACAAGAAGGTACCTGGGGGGTTGACGGGGGTTGGGGGGTGGTAGGTAAGCGAACCGGTGAGGTGAGAGTCAGAGGGCGGAGGTGGAGAACAGACCCCCTGTTCTTCGTTTCTATTTGCTGAGACATTGCATCGGACACACCTGTAAGCGCTAGTGGCCCAAGTGATTGGCTGCAACCTGAAAATTACACCTGCGGGGGGAAAGAGGAGGAGGGGGAGTCGGGCTACATGTAAACCAAGCCCTTTACAAATTCTGCCTCTGTCTTCTCGAGGAGCTCAAGAGTTGAAGGGCACCGAAGAGAAGACAACAGCGGGAACGAAAGAACTTTTGCTTCGGCAACAGGAAGATAACTGATGCGCTTTTCTTCCGGGGTTTGGCTGTCGCTCTGACATCACGCAGGCTACCATCTACCTGAAAGGAGGGACATCTTACTCCTCCTAACCGCCATGCCAGTGTCCTTCAGCGAGAGCAGGAGAGTGGAGGACTAGCCAACCGGGCGTCAAAAGCCCCGACACAATGATGCCTCTTGTATTGGGTTTCTGGCTCGATGACCACACCTGGGAAAGGCTGGGTAAATTCTCAAATGTGATCCCTTCTTTGTCTTCATTGTCTTAAGATGCAAGTTGCCTTCACAACCTGTTGCTCGGCGACACGCTTTTTGCAACTTTTCGAATGTTTGTTTGTCAGCTAAGAACAGGAGACGCGTAAGCAATTGTGTACGGATAAAGCGTTAGCTTCAGGGGTGTTCTCGATGCAAAGCGAAAATAACACGTATCAAATTCCGGCTCCATTTAAGCAGAAAGAAAGACTAGGAAACAATAGAAGCCAACGTTCATTCCTAAACTGGATAGACCAGTTGGGGCAGGTAAAGGCAAACTGCCAGACTTGTCAAAGGACACGAAGACAGTGGTTGACTCCTCTTCGATCATACAACCGTCTGCACGAGGAGACAACCGGCCGAATGACGGTATGAAATCGATTTTACTGTAACCTCCCAGCAACGGACCGATTCGCCCCATACACGGTGCATAAGTAGATTATGTAACTCATTGTACAACTTTTCTCGACAACCCGTTGAACTGACTAGTTTTCCTCTAAAGTTATTTTGTTGACTTCCTTCTCGGTTTTTAGAAGTCTTAGCAGTGACTGTTTTAAAAGAGGAAGTAGACGTTTAGCGGACGTAAAATGTCGGCTCCTCTGTTCTCTTTGCCTCCAAGTTTCATTTGCGAACTGGAGACAAACAGCAGCGTCATCCTTATTCAAGTGGGGAATTTCCACCACAGACTGGTTATACATTATGGAGTCCTCTCGTGTGCTCCTAAGATAGATTTAATCGGAGGAGTTGCGCACAAGTCTAGGAAGCAGACTGCAAAATGGAGGGAACATGTCGACCACGGACACTGTACAGCGAAGGCTGCAGACTGAGGTGGAAGATTGTGATTGGTGGAGAGTTCACTTCTTTCATACACCTGAAAGGTCACATGGGAGCCTCAAGTTTGAGACTGAAGTGGAGTTTAGGGCTTTTTATGTTTAACCATGTTGTAGTTTGATTTACTTGAAGGGGGCGGGGGGGGGGGGGCATAGGGTTAGGCTTTGGGACATTTATAAATGAGGACATATAATAGCTATTACGCTTATTTAAATTAATACATTTGATTAAAATCATACACGTATTTATCATTTAGTAAAACATTTTTTTCATCATTTAATAAAATAAATATATTTTTAAATAAAAAATTTAAATACTCGTAACAGATATTATATGTATTTAAATTCATATATTTAATTTATAAAAATGTATTTAAATATAAATGTATTTATTTAATAAAATGGATAATTTTTTTCATTAAAATTTGAAATATACACTAATAGCTCTTTAAATTAATACATTCAAATTACAAGATATATTTAAACATATATTTATTTAACAACTTAAATTATTTTAAAATCAAAATTTATTGTACTTATACTATAAATGGATATATTTAATTTCTAAAAATATTTCAAATATATATATGTATTTATTATTCAATAAATCATTAAAGTCAAAATTGTAAACACACATTCACCACAAAAAACACAAAAATTCTAAATATCTAATATTCATAAATGAGTGATTTATTTTAAACCACAAATAAAACAGCAAGGTGAAGAAAGCGCAAAAGGTGAGGAAGCAACCAGTGCCTATGTAACAAATGTAAATGACCCATTTAACATTTGGGATGCAAAGCAATATCAGGGTTTAAGCGCCTCGGTTACCAGGTCGCTCCTCGTCGTATGTGGGGGACAGAGATAAGGTCTGCACTTAAGTAAAGTTTTGGGTTTCCTTTCCATTGTTTTCCCACAAAGACGGCGATTATTGATTAAGGGCCAGGCCAGTTTACCTATCGGGTTGTTCACTTCACAGTGGAGTCACATTCCTGTGCAGAGGGCAGAGTTACCTGATCACGCCTCACTTGCAGCAAGCAAAAAGCGTGTGCAGCCACCAGCGCGTACAACTCCCACAGCACTGCGCCATCTTGTACAATAGGACAAACTTTTGCCAATGAGCTCAACCGTGAGCGGAAGTTTAATGGACGCGAGGGCGGGCTCGTTACTTTGACCAGGTACTGTACGCTTTGTCTAATCTTTTCACACCCTTTCTTGTCTCCCTCTCCCTTCTTGTCGTCCTCAGAGGGCCCGCGGCACCGGTTTATAATGCAGATGATTAACTAAATAGAGTCTGGGAAAGCAGGTCTGCTCGGCTTTCTCATTTCATGGGGCCTGACTGACCGTGAGGAAGACGGGAGTGTTTTCAAGCGGCGGGGTGGAAATTCAAGACCTTTCTTTGCTTTTTTTCTCAGCCCCTGCCTTCCAAAAACTTTCTATGGTTTGGTGGCATTCTTTGCTTGGGGTACCTTTCAAGACGGTAAGATTACAGGTGCATTCTCCATTTGGCTTCCCCCTGACCTTTTCTCCCTCTTTCTCCCTTCCCCCTTTCAACACTAGGCTAAATTTTTGTCTTGCTTGCGGGGTGACAGAAAACCTTTTACCATAACCATAACACACCTTTTCTGTAATCAATGACGCCACTATGGAAATAGTGCAACAAAACTTTCTTCATTAAGATGTTTTTTCTGTTTTATTGAAAGAAACATTCAATTTTGTGTCATTTAACAAGTCTTATGTTTGATTCAGAAAGTATCTATGTCTTCAGTACGAAGGCGAGCTTTTTGCATGGCGCACCTGTGAAGTAGCCACGTTGTTCAGTAAAAGAGTGCCGTTTCGGTCACCTCCCGCATACGGGCTGGCCGCTTAAGTCGAGCTGAGCAACATTCCATCAGCCTTTCATCACTCCACTAACACAAAGACAACAGCATCAGAGGTCCACCGATGGTTGGGAGGGGTGGGGGAAAGAGCAACCCCTCATATTTTAGGCCACCATTTAATGCCAGTTAACTGCAGCTGAAAGTTGTGGTCAGAAAAAAATCCAATTCACCCAAGAGGGTGATTGAGCAACAACGCCGACTTCACTTACTTTTAACTCGGCTGTATTTTGTGCGAAATTAGTAACTGGTGCGTATCGTGTGAAAAAGCAGCCCTTCCTCCCGTCGTTGCCGTGCCATAGCTTTAGACTAGTCAGAACAGGTTTGGGCAATCATTAACAACTTTTGTGGCCCAGTGTTCTGTGACAGCCCGTGTGGGCTGGAGAGCACAACGCCAGCCTTCTTAAGCGCGCCAAGTGGATGTCCTGCTTGTAGATCGCGGCTACAAAATGTTTGCTCAGCAAGTGCATGCATTTGGCTGACTAGGTTTGCGTCTCCGAGTCATGTACCTCGTTGGGCCTCCGGGCTGCACTCACAAACTCACATTCAATAGTCACTTTAGTAGCAGAAAAGTGACAAATGTAATAATAGTTGAAACTGTAAATATGTATTATTTCAAAGTCATCTCACATTACCCTTCAAAGGCTGATTTTGTTTTGAAAAAAAATCAACCCAAATTGCATGTGCTACAGACTCTTTTCTCCTGCTAACAACCCAGGCTAAACTTAGCCCCACCCTGATGTGCAAAGGTTGTCACTGAGTCAAGATACGTCACTTCAACTTATAGTTCCTTGGCACCATATTGTGGCACAAAAAGGACTTTATGAGTGGCGAAGCTTATATTGAATTAAATCACGTATGTTTGATGTCACACGTCCATCCGTCTATCCCCGCTATGTCTTCACGGGTGATCATCTCCATCTTACAAGGCAGCATTGGACTACATCTTCTTTTCTAATACTGCCTGGTAATGATGATGATAGTCATCTGCTTACAACAAGCGCACAAATCATTGTTAGCAGCCACAGACTAGTGTTACGCAGGCTGGAGAAGGAGGCTCTCAGGATCCATCTTACCGGGCAGTGCTGGATTGTACTACTGTTGTTCTAACACTGTCTGGTAACGATGTTTTCTGGGAGACCGCAAAGCTGCAGTCGGTCGCATTTGGTTGCCTCAACAAAGCTTCCCTTGATACCTCCTAATGACGTTTGGCTAATGTCTGATTAGGCTAAAGCATGGCACAGGGGTAGATTTAAGCAAGAAGACGCAAGAAATAGATGGAATGTACTTGTCTGCCGTATTTTGCATGTCAGGCCACAGAAGCGTGTGGCGAGTATACCAGTAGCAAAAATGCAGTTAATGAGCACGTCTGATAAGCACAATCGCAATGACAGCAGCATGTTACTTAAAATAGGTCAAGTGCGTGTGTTCTATTACAGCTTCAGTGTTTTACTTCTTCAATTCAATTTGCCTACCTGACCTTTTTTTCTCTCGTCTTCAATGTCAATCCCACCCCACCTGCATAAAAGACTAGCAGATTGTTCCACCGGTCGTGCAAGGCCAGCCCATTTCTTTCTTTTTTTTTTTCTTCTTTTTTTTGCCGGTTGCTTATCATGAACAGCGCCTGCCTTTGTGCTTCGTGGCAGCCATTGGTCCATCTGGCCTGGCTTGCGCGGTGCATCATGAAACTGAGCTGACCCGAGCCTCTCGTTATTTTAGCTATCCAACATATGAAGATCTGATTTAATACAAACATGTAAACTGGGAATTGAGCATCTCTAAACAAAAGAGCGAACAGAAACCTTATGTGTTTAAGGAGGGAGAATTACAGCCGCACCTTTATGTACCCACTCAGCTCCATTACCCAAGCCAAAAGAACAGCCCCCCCCCTGCTCGTTGTCTTCGAGCTGATGTCGCTTGGTGCTCGCGTATAAAAGCCCAAGAGAAAGAGGAACATTTTCAGGCCGTTTCTTCTGTGCTGCCGTTTCCTCAGAGGTCACCCTGCCAGCCTGTTGATAGGCGTCTTACCAGACATGGTTAGATGTAATTATTGGTGTCTAATACTGTCTGGTAATGCCGTCCATTAAATGGCATTGCCTTCCGCTGTCTTCCTTCTGCTCTCTCGCTCTCATGCGTCTTCACATGCGCTTTTGCATACTTGACTGCGGAACTGTGATCCTTGCACCTGAAGGGGGATAAATGTCTCGACTTGGATTCGTCCATGTGACTTGAGTCAAAGTTTAACTGTGCTCAACTCTGAATGTTCTTTTAAGACGGGATATTTTTGTGACGACCATAAGGATGAATTTTGTCCGTACAAAGATGTGTCCTCTACCCCTCCGTACTGTAACAAAATACCTTCCAGGAACTTGGCTTCTCTCCAGGTACAGTAGATAAAAGCATTGTGTGCCGATATTTTATCCGTGGGCAAAACATGTAATGTGAAAGAATATATTGAATAAATAAAATAAGAATTCACTTCATGTGTCTTTATTTCTCTTTTTTTTTTCCTTCTCTTTCCTGAATCCACTCACAATGTTGTCTCACCCTTGCAGCAGTGCTGCTGACGCTTTCCTCGGTGAGAGCGGAATGCCGGGCTCCGGTCAGGTGTGGATCAGGTTACGCAGAACAGAGCTTCTCTTTAAAACTGCCACCCCACCCCAACTGCCGCTCCGAAAGCCAGGCTCTCACTTTGTCCCACTGTAGGCTAGAGCTTTTTATTATAATAATCATGACATTGATGCTACTAATAAACCAAATCACAAAACTAAACAAATGATAATTGTCATAAATAATAAAACAATGTACATATCCCCTTCTTACAATAATGTCCTATTGTAATTTTTTTTAAAAAAGTAATATTTTGCTTTTTCTTTTTTTTACCTTAAAAGATCTTCTCAGGGTGCTGGAAATGAATATATTAGTAAATACAAGATAATCTATATTTGGTTAAGTTTTTTGTGTTTTCTGAAAAAAAAAAAGATAAAAAACTGAAAAAAATTACTTGGGCCATTATTTTAAGACAGAATCAAAATGCATAAATGGTTTTACAAATATTACTACAATCACTGATAATTATAATATTACACATCAATATTAATAATTATTCAGACTAAGTAATAAATATACAAAATGTGATAAAATAATAAAAACGGAATCATAGAAATCCAATAATTAACAAAATCACAAAACAAACCCATAGAAAAAAAAACATATAGTAATATTAATTATACGATTATCATGCCAAACACAAATAATAATAAAAATACCTCTGCCACTGGTACAAATATGGCAACTAATAACAGTAATTCAAAATTAAAAATCATAAAAAAGTACCACTTTTACTGCTAAAAATAATAATAATTATTATAGCAATTATCCAAACCAAACCAAAAATTAAAAATGTCAATAATAATACACAATAAATAATAATAATGATGATGTTAAGAACGTGCATGACGTTCTCGCTGGCAAGCTTGTCCAGCAAAATCCAAACGTGCGTTGTTGGGACAGGACTGCTGCCGGTGTGGCTGTTAAATACAGCTCTGATTTGATCTCTTGGAAATTGGAACACACCAAACTGGCCTCCGGGTTTTTAGTCTGTATGCATGAGTAGCCTAACCATTCACTTTTCCTATCAATCGGTCACAGTTCACTAGCAATACCTACAGTATCATAAACAAAATGTTTAATTGGTATATAAAGTACCCATTGTCTGTTTCTCCTATTTAATCAGTTGTATTTATTATGTACTGCACTTCCTTACAAAACCCTTGTGGATTTTCACGGGTGTCAAAATGATTAAAGCCTTGGCGGAGGTGTGTCTTTCAACTGCAAAAATGTTCCAAGCAGCAGAGGAAGACAATTTTTAAGACGTCGCTTCCCACCTTGTTGACGTCACGCGACTGGATGACATTCCAGACTAGAGGAAAGCCTGCAGAGGATTCCTGAGCTGGTCTGTGCACGCTTGAAGTAGTCGTACCAGATTGCTGCTCCAACCCTTCCTGGCTGACAATGGAGAGGAACAGACTCTGGGAGTGCATACACGAAGAATGTTAGATCAACAGGGGCAACAATTCTGCTTTATGCATAGAGGGCCAAATTTGATGAATTTCAATTCAGCTTCTAGTTCTTTGATTTTCATTCCCAGTACTCTCATCATAGTTTGCATGTTTTGTCAGCCTCTTGATATTGAATTCCTGGAAAATACCCACAGTCTCTTGGCCAGGCACGTCCAGCTACGGGCCTCAAGGGCTGCTTTCCTGGCACTTGCCCTGATGGGAAAATGAAGTTTCAAGGTGATTCATGAACCAGTTATGTTTATTGAGTCTTTTAGCTTGCACTCTCAGTTTACCATAAGCACATTGACTAGCTGTTTCTTAAAACCCTTTATTGAACCAACATGGCTATCTAGAGGAGTCCAAAAAAATCAACTGGTTCACGAAGCAAATTTGAAGCCTCGTTTTACCATTACTATGTTCAACAGTGCTGACGGCCCACACATGATTATATTTATGCTAGAGGTTGCGGGTCGGTCGAAATTTGAGCACAAGGCTGCAACTGACCCCTGGGCCGGACTTTAGATATGCCTGCTTTCTCAGTCTGGTTTAGTGTTCTTCAGAATCCTGAGGAAGACTGCTGAAGTGATGCGTGTTAAGTGGAACGGGACAACATGGCTGGTAAAGGTGCACAAGTGGCAGGGATGGAGAGGATGTCAACCAAAAGCAATTCAAATATCTGGGGGAGCTTCACAAAGAGTGGTCTGAGGCTGGTGTCAGTGCATCAAGAGCCCCCACATATGACATGGACCACAGCTGCAAAATTCCATGACTCAAGCTACTCCTGAACCAAAAACATCAGAAGTGCCAGAGCTAAGCTAAGGAGAAAAAGCACAGGTCTGTTGCTCAGTGGTCTCAAGTGTTTTTTTTCTAGAGGGAAGTTAATCTTGCATTTCATTTGGAATTCAAGGTTCTGAATAAGAACAAAGGTTAAATGACTATGTCCAGTGTGATGTCAGTCATGGTTTGGGGAGACATTTGCTTGTGTGGCTCCATTGTTTAAGTACATAGTCAATGCAGCTGTCTATCAGGAAATGGTGGTTGACTTCCCCTTTCTCAATCACATCATTTTGTGTCAAAACTCAAAAGTGCAGATATTCCCATTTATCGAATCGTAGAGTCATCATAAAAACACTCAATTAAGTAGCACTTGGAAGATATACTTATTTGGTTATTTCCTAGCACTATGAGCAGTGGGAGTGAGAACTGACGGAGCCTGGGAACACATTGTCATGCTCCCATTGTACTTGTGTAAGGAAATCAGAGAGCGAGCCTATTGAGACACGCCTGTCTTTACACGGTAACTTAACTCGATTGCTGCCAGCCTGCCACTATATAACACTCACAAGGAGAATCCCTTTAAATAGCGTTAATAATGGGTTGTGGAGGGACACCAATGCTGCAGGCTGTAATTGCCTAGCACTTCCTGATGAAGCCGACATGACGTGGGAATGAGCCAATCCCCAAGGATACACAATACACTCTCAAACAAACATCGATTTGTTTTATTCCGTTTTTCAAGTACAGTATAATGTTTGCCAGTGTTTCTCAACTGTTACTGAAAAACGTTTGGCATAAATCAAATGAAAACGTCCCCAAAAAGTATTAAGACATATATAGTGATGATTTGGTCCCAAGTTACTCACAATTGCTCTTATTCAATGTGAAAAAGGTTGACCACAAAGGAAAAACATTTTAGATTGTGCCAAAAATAAGTATGACACTTCTGCATTAGAGCGTGCAGGTGTACCTAATATTGTGGTCAGTGACAGTGAGAGTGTGTTGTGCAGGAACAGTCACTCAGATTAAGGTTTACATAAGGGTTTTTTATACATGTACACACACACGCACGCACACACGCACACACGCACACACGCACACACATCCTCTTGGCAGATGGTATAGCACAAGTTGAACGAGGTTGTAAAACAAACCTGTTGTCTTTGTCCACCTGCAGCAGCCTTAAACAGCGTCTCTATCAAATGGCGGGCGGCTCTTTATCAAGGAGTGGCCAGGTGGGTGAGGCCCACTTCACAGGCCAAGCTTCTCACTGCATTGGGACATCTTTGGGTACCAGAAGGAGGCAAATATACTCATGCTATGTTTACATGCAGAAAATATTTGGGTTAAGTTAAAAAATTTTATCGTATGGCTATAAATGTTCAAACGCTGACTTTCTGTTGTCGTATGTGTGTGAATGTATTTTGAATGAGATTTGTGCTGTCATTTTTGTGTAAATGTATTTTGAGTGGTGAAAAAGAACCCTCGCTGCCACTTCTTGGTCATGACATGGCAATTAAGAGTGTTTTCTACCCTTAAAATGCATCAGCTTCAATGACAGACAGAATGTCAATGCAACACATGACAGTTGATTTTGTCACGACTCGTCCCCGGTTGTTTTATTATGTGTAGGTTGTCATTATTTCTGTCCATGCCGCACGACCCGAGTCATACTTTTTAGGAATAACACTTCAGCCTTGAACACTTTGGCCTACTATGCTACTGTTTTTTTATGTTGGCTGTTGGTCATTAGAGTGCTAATTTTTTTGAGGTGGTACTTGGTGTAAAAAAATAAAAATAAAACACTGCTCTTGACTGTTGTGCATACTTGTAGGAAAAAAAAGTAGCTTTTCTATTTTGCGTTTGGAGACAATATTATCTATCGCGTTGACACAACACAGGAGGCCTCCAGGTAGTTAATATTGGATGAATCTAACTAAACACAGGGCGGCTGTGCAAGACACACTCTTGTGGAGTTGCTGTGGAAGGATTGTCCTAGTGGTAACTGTTGCCATGGCTTCCACTATTGGGCAATCTGATGATTGTTTGTGAGGGTGGAGTGGAGAGGAGATGAGGGAGGTTTGATGACCGGCAGTGTGGCAAACAAGTTGATTCTGTTTGTGGCTTTGCTGGTTTTCTAGGCCTCGCCTGGCTGGAGGGTTGAATCAACAAGGTGGAGAAAGAGTCTGCGGAGTAGTTGAGGAGGTTGAGGCTGAACTGGGAACAATACGTCGTTGAGTGGATATCCAGCTGTAAGCTCACATTGTGCTGTTCCCCCAGTGTGAAGGTAAGAATAGAATGATACCATCTGTTGACATGCGATTGCTAACGTTTTGAAAACATGCCTCAAAGTCCAAATAAAATCGCACCGCTTTTGTTTCTATGTAAACAAATAACATGGAGGACATGCATATGCAAGAGTAGTGTTGCCTTGAGGTATGAATGACCTGATTAACGAGTTTTTTGAAACACAAACTGCCGTTTGGCCAAGCTTTTGCTTTCGTTTGACAGCAAAAAACATGGACATTTATGAGAGCAATGTGGTGGCAATGCACAAACTAACTGTGGGCATGGGTGGAGTTTTCTTTCTTTTGGTATGTTTGTAGACAGGTGCAGCTAGAAACGCCGTTGTGGGAGTAAACACAGCCCACTTTCTGGCCAATTAACGCGGCTTCACTCATTCCTTTCAAATTCAGTGCAGGAGAGGTGCGCACATTGCAAAAGCAGAAACAGTAAATGTGGAAGATTGAAGTACGCAAAATAGGTTCATAAGGAACAGCAAGCAGCAATCCATGAGTGGATAGATCACACCACTGTGAATTGGGCACTTGACCTTTCACCTCTATCTCTATCCATGTTCTGCATTGCAGGTGGGGATTTAATACACATGATAAATATTGTATTAATAATGTTTCCAATGAATTCAATGTAGTTTAATGCATTTATTAATAAAATGTATTGTTTATTTCAGCTTGAGATCATGTCATCTGAGAGCTTGTTGGAGCAGTGCAATGAGGCCTGGAATGATGACGGCAAAGTGCACAAGCAAGGAAAAGAAGTGGAGGAGGACAACCAGGCTGCAGTAACATTATCTCCTGCTCGTGATGTCGTAGAGGGACTGATGACCGTCCAGGTGAAGGAGATGCAATCTGATCAATGCAAAAAAGGACGGTTCCGGATAGCTTTCAACAAAAAGAGACATGACAGAGACTCAGGTGCGTGCGTGTATCATCACATTGATCATACTTTTTACATATTTTATTATTGTTGGCACAAATTTCAGGTGCACGCCTCCATAAATCCTGAATTCTAAAATGCTCAAGTGCTTGCTAATGTACTCCTATCCAGTCAAGGAAAGAGTGCAGCATGTTGAAGAGCATAGAGGTTCTGGCCCTTTTTTCTTCTTTGGAGGAGCCAATGGTGCTGAGATGTAAGTAACAGAGGTGGGAATTTGTCATTATGTCATTTTTTTCAAGCCAAACAAAATTGTACTTGTCAGTTTTTGAGGCTGATAGAGGGTCCTCTTGGCTGCCTCACCGGCAGGCGAGCAGGAGCCTTTGGATTGCTGATTGATGACGGGTGTCTACAACACAGAGCTCCATGTCTGGCTGAAGCAGACGAAATTATTCTGCTAATTTTGTCCATTTAGCCATCGAAAGCTCATTGTGCCTCGACAAGCCATAGGGGCTGGACAGAAAAATTGCGACACAAGGTTTTTATATATGTACAGCAAGTTCAAATGATAAAAAAAATTATGTGATGGTTTCAACTCTTCCAGAGAGATATTTCCAAGCTGTTGATTCTTCCCATGAGTGTCATTTGGGCAGATGCAGAAGTGTCTCGTACAATGAACCGCGTATGCCCGGTTAGGTTCTCTTTTTGTTGTTTTTGCTGTGTGGAGCCTCAGGATTTCACTGAAAGTGTTCCCTTTAAAAAAAAAAAAAAAATTCTATAATGCTTCAAAACACCACAAGATTACACAGTTTTTTGCTATTCGTATCAGGGCTAGGTGCACATAGTGCGACTTCAGGCTCCCATTGATAGGCTCAGTGTAAATCCAGGTTCATGAGTTCCAGTCTAACCTCTTGCTGATAAATTACCTTCACAGCCTGCGGTTGGCTCGTGAGCAATTCATGGTGTGCCCTGCCAACTTCCCAAAAACTGTTGGGATATGCTCTAGCGACCCTCGTGAGGTCAAGCTGTTCGGAAGATCAATGAATAAATAAATACATTCACGGCAATACCTTAAATGGTTAAATGTGATGGCGCTCATCTGCCCTTCAGAGTGAGTACTTACTGTGAGGGAAGAGGATGGAAGAGGACATACAACAAGCACAGGGAGGACTTCAAACTCAAGTGGTGTGAGACCAAATCTCCACGCACGTACCGTAACTTCAGAGAAGGTGATGGGATGGGCTCATCATGAGTATAACACAGCACACAGTTGTTTTTTTGCTGGGTTCATACTGTAGCCATTTCCCATGTTGCTTCTAGGAGAACAACTGGTTTATCAGATCCCCAACAACAAGGTTCTCACCACCAAGATTGGCCTGCTGAGCAGTCTGAGGGAGTACGAGCGAGTCACTTGCAAAGTCAACCACGGTCGAGTGTTCAGGTCAGCTGACTTACTGTGAATAGCCACGGGTACCTTTTCCATTTGAACCTGGGAATCGCCAATTTTTGTTTATTTTCTTCTGTGTTGTTTGACGCAACAATTGAGAGCAAGACATTTTCAATGCTTTGATTTGGTCAATCATTTGTCAAAATGGCAGACCTGCATCGGGACTTACTAATACTGTGAAAAAGTATCAAATTGACCAGATTTGGATATGGGAAGTTGCCGCTCGACAGTGAGTGACAATATGCAAATTTCAACAGTCAAGATAAACCTCAAAACATTTATTTAACTTAATTCCTACATGCATGACATTCATTTGCATTCAGCATTTGACATCCATTTCAGATCTTTACTCATAGAAACATGTTCTAAATGTTTTCTTTAATGTACCCCTGAGTCAGTCTCAAAGGTAGTTTAAAGCAGATAGAATTGCTGCCTTGCTTCTAACTGCTAACTCTATTCTGCAACACAGGAAGATGAAAATGAAGGAGTTTATTCCTACAACCTTCCGTTTGGATGTGAAGGAAGAGCGAGAGGCTTTCTTTGCTCAGCAGGAGGGTACAGATACAATATATCTATTCTCCCCAATACATGCAAATGACACTGGGTGAACAGGCTTTGTGCTTAGTTGACAGGCTCCTGAATCAAACCGTAAAAAAAACAAAAAACTGAATTGTCTTTGCGCGGCATTGTTAACAAAACAAGTGCCTTGGCGATGGTCTCGTGTACAGTGGAAAAATAATGCACTTGACCTCCCATGAGGCTCTGATAAAATCACCTGAGGAACATGCTGTTGCCCTAGCGACGAATCAGCAAAGGGCAAGGCTGAGGCACAAACACAAAGACAACGACTGAATATGTTGGACAAAATCAAGGCAAGAGTTACAGTTATTGGCCGTTCCAAATAATCTTCACGTCATGGCATTGCCTAAAATAAGTGAATAAAACATGAAACCCTTTCCATCAAGCATTTCTGAGAGTCTGTTGTTGGCACTCAGCAGGTTCAAACATCAATTCCAGTCAAATGTGGATATGCAAGCCCACTGGTCTGAACCAGGGCAGAGGAATCTTCCTACTGAAGAGCGTGGAGGATGTTGCCGCCTTGACCCTGAAGCTGCAACACATGGACGACCTGCGGACCAACACTAACAACACAACACTTCATCGCCAGCCTCAGGCTTACATCGTCCAACAGTGAGTACACACATTCAGATCCTTATCGTCCAACAGTGAGTACACACATTCAGATCCTTTACATTCAAGGTTGTATTTGTCCTGCATGCAATTGGGCCTTGAGAGACACTCTTTGCTCACTTTATCACGTTTTCACACCACATATTGTGCGAGGTGGTGCCCATCTCAGCATATGTTGTGTATCAGTAGCATAATTACATACTGCACCCCATCAAAGTGATGTGTATGTATTTTTTTTAACCCTCTATGTTGGAAGTGATGCCTTATTAACTAAGATATAAACAATCTCAGATGGTATTTTAGTGGTGTAGTATCAATTATATGTTCTATGCAGTTAATGTCTTGAAACTATTAGCGGTACAGTAGATGTGATTGCCTCACAATAGTGTGTGCATCCGTGCTTATCTTCATATCGTCACTGTTGGGTTTCGTAAACCTGTATCAAGATTTGGTGACAATTAAATATTTCTTACAGATCAATACTATTGGTCAGTGTCCACATGATGTGTTAAATATAGACAAATTACAGTGTTGACTGTTGAAAATGGCCTCTTCTCTGTGACAATGCAATGTTAATTGCTCAAACATGACATTTATTTGTGATGGTCTTTGAGATGGAAAATGTTCATGTTATGTTTTGATGTTTGCATTTGTGCAGTTACATCCAGAGGCCGCTGCTGTTACGAGGGAAGAAGTTTGACGTGCGCTCTTTTCTCCTAATAGCCTGCACGTCACCTTACATGGTCTTCTTTCGCCACGGATACATCCGACTGACCTGTGACCACTATGACCCCAGCTCCAATAATCTCTCAGCCCACCTGACCAATCAGGTACAACCTGGTAGTGTGAGCTTCAACATTAACAACGGCAGCAAACGTCCTAGCACTCCTGTAAGAGCTGAAACGATGTATGTGTACACCCCCTACTGTCAACCTGCAGTACATGCAGAAGAAGAACCCTCTGTACAGTCGCATGAAGGAGGAGACCGTGTGGTCCATGGAGAGCTTCAACGCCTATGTTAACGATTGCTTTCAGGTTGCAAAGGATCTGCCAAGGGACTGGGTGCTGGGCGCCTTCACAGTGAGTGCGGCTGTTGTTGTCTGGTAGCTCGCAGGGACCAATTAGCAGTCAGGCTCAACTTGCTCCTAATTGTGGTGAAGGCAAGGATGGCAAGAGCTCATTTCTGTCTGAGGATGCATAATACTGCAATGATAAGATTTATGATAGTGATAATAATTACTCTGCTCAATTCATGTTTACCTTTTTTTAATCAGAAATGTAAGTAAAGTTTTCTAGATAGTTTTTGCTCTGATTTGAGTCCAAATCTGCCCTCTCGCACATCATAAATAATAATAATAATGATGATGAATGAAGTAATGAACTAAGGGCACAGTTTTAATCATACAAAAATACACACATGCACAGACCCTATTCACTGTATTCACAAACACCTGCTTCACTGTAAATATTTATTCACTGTTCTGTTGTATTCTTTTACTTTATTCAATATATTCTGTAAAAAGCTTAGTTACAGCTCCTGTGAAAGCGCTATCCAAATATGAATGATATTTATTAATCGTATCAACAAATTGTCTCATTCTAATGGCACTACAGTATACGTCAGCATGCCAATGATGCAATCAACAAAATTGCTTAGTCTCTACTCAACTATAATGATGTCCAGTTTCGCATTTAACAAAGTGGTCGTTTGCCACTTGTGTGCTTCAGAAGTACATGCAGCAGATGATGACACAGTGTTTCCTTGCTGTCAAACACAAGCTGGACTGCAGGCTGGGTTTCTTCGACTTGATTGGCTGTGACTTCTTGGTGGACGAGGACTTCCAGGTGGGAAAGGCATCCAACGAGAATAAGCATGTTTGTTTTTGTGTGTTTAAAAACCATGTGTGCTATTTAAAAAATAAAGGTATGGCTTTTGGAGATGAACTGTAATCCAGCCCTCCATGTCAACTGTGAGGTGCTGAAAGAGGTGGTACCCAGCACTGTAGCAGAGACACTGGGTATGTTCATTTGAAGTTAACATCTCGTTCACCTCTTTCATAGAGTAATTTCTTTGATGCTACTCTTCAGATTTAACTCTTGAGATCTTCAACAAGTGCCGTCTGAGACAGCGGATCTTGCCTTTGGCCTGTCAGAGGGAGTTTGTACTCCTGTACAACGGACTTTGTGGCTCGCATTCCGACAACACCGGAAAGAGCCACAATGTCTCAAATTCAAAAGACTAGGCCCAGACGAGTACGTGGGACACAACGCAACTGAGACAGCCCACACATCTTCTGACAGCTCTTCAAGTATCTCCACCTTAAACCGTCATAGTTATGTAGAGATCAAAATGAGCACATGCGCAATGCAGCATCACCATGCATGTGAGGATGCGTTGAAACACTGATTTAATGCAACAAATAGAAAATATTTGCATGTTCAGTGAGTAAGTGACTAGTATATTCTTCGATGAACCTCAAGTTTATTTTTTTAAATATGTAAATCATGCACACTTTACATTTGCAAACATGTCATGCATGTAGGTTCATTATGCTATTTAGATCTCAAGTTGCCTTGTAAATGAATAAATACAGAAATTATACACAATTACACATTCATAATTTATTATAAAACAAATGTTAGTAAATGTCTTGTATATACAGCATTACTTTTTCCTTAGAGTGCCACTTGTTGCTAGGCAGAGTTCATAGGGCTTAGGGATGACTGTACCATCGGCCAATGAAAAAAGAGAAAATAAAAACTGCATAATCAGACCACCTATGAGGTTGCTTCAATGACACACTCATGTTAATTACTCCAGAGGGAAGGTTTTTAGGAAAAGTTTATTTTATACACAAGTCCATCAATTTATCCTATTCTGGGCTACACGTGGAGGTCAGATAAATACCAGTACACTGTATTAAATGCATATATTCATTTTCTGGAATGATTATCTCCTTGGTCATGTGATGTGAGTCACTTCATACAAGCAGCGTGCAGACATGACGTTTCTGTCCAAATTGCTGTGAACCCAACTAGCTCATCTTGCTTGCTGATTCATCGTGTAATAATCCCATTTTGAAATCAGAATGGGAAGTAGCATGGAAACACAACAATCCAGAGAGTTTTGAATCTTTTTCTTGGCAGGCGCTTGCTTGTGCCAGACAAGTGCGAGGCAGCTGACAGGAAGGAACAAACAACCACACTGTGCTTCACAATTTTTTTTTTCTTCTTTTTTCAATTCCTCTTCAGACGCCTGATTCTGAACACCTTTGATGAGCCGGGCTTTGTGGAAACAGAGTATGTGCTGGTGGGGAAAAAAGGGGGAACTGGAGATTAGCAGTCGCCCCTCCTCCTCTTCTCATTTGCCCAATATCCTCTTTTAGGCCCTTTTTTTATGTGTTTGTGCCTGCTTGGAGTGTGGCAAACACACAGTGGGGAGATGGTGCCGGCCGTGTTGTGGCGGATCTGACAGAAAGGAGGTGAAAACTTTGTCCATGATGGGATGCTGCAGTGTGACTCAGAGGCACACCGGCGTGGATGAGGTGGGTCCTGATGAGATTGAGCTCCTGGAACTCTCTGGAGACCATCTAGGGTAAGATGTATACACTTTAACAAAGAATGGCAAGTTTTGTTTGGTGCAGAAGAAATGTCTTTGGGGTGGCTTGGCTCACGTTGTGCAAGAGGAAGTGAGCAGGAATCCCCTTAGCGATGTGTCTGTCAGTGTCAACCGTTGTGGTTTTCTTTGCCCTTCTTCTCTACATTGCCTCATGCAAAGTGATGTACAAGTGTTGTCCTAGCATCTAAATCAGGAGTATTCACTTATTTAATCAAGGGGTAGCACAGAAGGATTGAAGGATGCAGGCCAAGGCCCATTTCTTCATCTCTTAAAATGCTGACCCGAATTGTTAGAAAACAGTCTTTTCCATCTTTCTTTCTAAACATCACAATGTAAAAGCTGACTTTTCAAGGAGGGTGTACTTCTGCCATTATTATATTTTTCTTTTCATTGCATCCGCCATTCCTGCTAAGTAATGTTGTGATATGACACCCTGGTTTCAAGCGTCATGCCAACCATGAGCAGAGCAACACCTCATATGCTTTGCAGCTTACCAACGTGGCCTAATTGTTTCATATTGACGCGGAACAAACTTCAGCGCTCAGTGATGCAGCACTCATGTGATTAGGAGATTAGAACAATACAATAGCCAAGCATGGAGGCCGCTAATACATTACTGACAATGATGGGACAAATCCCTGTTCAATTGAAGACTAGACGATTACTAGAAGCTAATCTACAACTGCGGTCGCTAGTCTGTGTGTGTGTGTGTGTGTGTGTGTGTGTGTGTGTGTGTGTGTGTGTGTGTGTGTGTGTGTGTGCGCGTGCGTGCGTGCGTGTGTGAAGTCTGTAATCTGATTATGTCTACCATCAGGAGGCTCTTGACAGTCAGTTCAACGTTGTGTTTTGAGAGCGCAAGACTGACCCATTGACCCCCCTCCCCACTCCCTCAGTCATTCTCCCAACTGAGTTTGTTCACAGCTCTGAATGTTGTTGTTTTTAGGGTGTGGAGTTTGGGAGAGACCAGACTTCAGCTGTCAGTGAGGAGCAGCAAAGACGACAAGCAGCCACCATCCCGTTATACTTCCGCGCCACAACTGGAGCGACATCCCACTCATGTACGTCTGCGTGGGTCTGTGTGTTTGTGATGACAAAGACTTTGGCAGCTCACGCGACCGCCGTTATTGAAGACGACTTCCACAAACTCAGGTTACAAACGCAATGCAGTGTTTTCCATGGTGGTTGATGACTCGCTCAGCGCTCCTTTGTGATTCAAAGTTTACAGGAAGTGAAAAGGTCATTGAAATACTTGGACTAAAATTTAAGAAGGACGGAAGAATTCATTAAAAAGCCTTGCGTAACATGACACCACATGTGTACTGTACACAACCACTGCCTGATTTTTTGTAGCTATAAACCTTAAAGGCTAAGTAATACAAAAACAAAATGAGTAGTATTTATTTAGTCCTCTGACTTCAGTGGTACTGGGGTCCCTTGAGTCCACAAAATGATTTGCAATGTGCAGGTGAAAGGTCAATCAATTAACGGAATCAATTCCTCCTTCCAACCTTCGCTTGGGGCTGAGTAAAAATTCTGATTCGATTGTGTTGAATCACATAAATTTGACATCCAGCTATATGTGTGCAAGTATGTTGTTTGGCATTATAATTTTGGTGTGCTGCTTGGGGACAAAAACTCTCCTCTGTCCCTGGAAATAGAGTTTGAGAACTTCTCAAAATCATGCACCCCACCATTTTGTACATGTGTCCTCCATTTCACAGGTGTATTGGCACCTGTTCAAGCCAACCATTCAATTCACATCAAAGGACAATTTAAGATCTTCTCCCCAACAAAGATGTTTTGGAAAGCAAGAGCTTCCAAAGTCCTAAACACAAGGGCGACCATGCTGACGCTCCACTCAAGAAGTCAGTCAGGTCCAATCAGAGAGATAAAAGATTTGTGGTGTGATTCCGTTTTTTTGTGTCAAGGGGGTGCTGTGGGGTAAGAGTAGAGGGGAGCTCCACCAGAGGATCTACTCCCAGCAGCCAATCAGAGGCTGGGAGGGTCGACCTGCTCACATGTATGGAGAGATCGTTCACTCATCCTTCATGGCTCTACACAGCAAATATCCTCAGGTCAGATATAGTTTGCACAATGCACACTCATGACTATTTTCCAATGTATCCTCAGAACAAATTACGCAATGTTTTTTTTTTTTTTCTCAAAAGTACACCGTGTTGTTTTCGGTTGGCTTTTGTCCTATTAATCACATTTATTTTTCTGCACAGGAGAACCGGGAACATTTCCTGGTTTTATTTTCTTTCCACCTGCTGCTCCTCTCCTTGGATCACACACACCAAGACTTCACTTATGAGGTACTGATTATTAACCTTACGTTACAACGAAGTGGTTAAACAGAATGTTTTTTTTTTCTTTTTTTCACAGGGCATGCTTCCACTTTCCGGTCTTTTCTTTCAGGTCATCTCCATGGAGAGTGACAGTTCACAGTCACCTCACATGTTTGAGATTAGTAGTAAGTGTGCAACATGGTCCATTCTAATTCACCATTGTCTCCTGGTTCTGGTAAATGCATGAAAACAAACCAACCCTAACCCAAAGCATACCAACTATTCAAAAACTTAAACCTATCACAGCTAAAATCCTACCTGTACTGTTCCTTGTGTTGTCCAGGTTCAATGATGGACCCTAAGATCTTCATTTGCCTCAATGCTGCAGAGTTGCAGACATGGATGAAACACATAGAAGACAGAAGATACAAGTCTATAACTCAACCAACAAGCCCTTCGCATTGTGCTCTCTCTTATCTTGTAATGACCATCTAATTACTGCGCAGGACACAGAAGCCTTAATTGCTAAATTCTTTGTGTGTTGTGTCTGCAGCTACCTTGTGATGAGCACTGGAAAAGAGAGGAGTTGAAGAAATACTTGCTGCTTGCTCCTATATGGGAATGGGAGGGTTCACCTATACAGCACATGGGCCCACCGAAATATATCTCAGTGGTCCATATCATCAACACACACAGACAGGTATCATCATTACCTCAATCATTTCAAATGTCGACCAAAATTCCTCCAGTGATGATGATGTAACTAAAATAGAAGAAAAAGCAAAACGCCGTACAGCACGGGTGTCAAACTTGCATGTTTTAGGTGTTTCCCTCCTGCAACAATCTTGATTCAAATGATTGGAATCTATCTTAAAAGTATGACTGACTGTAGTTAAGTTGGCTTTGTTGTTACAGGGTCTCCAAGAAAGACTCATGATCCTCTTCCCTCAAGACATCCTGCTGCTGTCAGTGGATAACAAGCAACTCAATATCACCTACCAGGTAATGAAAGTTGACTCCAGATGCTCAATACAAAACCTACGATAGCATTTGTCATACTAATACTTACTGTTTTCCTATTTAACAAAAAAAAAAAAGGGAAGGCTTCCCCGTCGAGGTGTCAAAGCAACAGAGCGATCATCTCTACCCGGCCGATTTGAGTTTGAGCTGAGAGGTGTGTGAACTGAACTATCGTTTGTTACATGCACAAGGATGTATTTACTGTATTCAGTAACTATTTGTATTTCAGGAGAGCTGGTGGAGCCTCTGCAGGTCTCGTGTACCTGCCTGGAAGATTATCAGAAATGGATCTTTCATTTAAAGCAGGTGTGACTGACGTGTTGTCTCAACATCAATTGCTCATACATCATTTTGAAATTGATTATCATGTGATGAGTACTACGAGATGCTTAATAGTATTTGCACTCACATATCATTTTTGAGGAAATGACACATTCCAGTTACTTTGTCTTCTTAATATCAAAGTTGTTTTGCAATGATGTAGGAATAGCGGGACTACACAGTCACATTTTTCCAGACATGTCAGCTCATGTGTGAAAATGTAAAATGCAACAAGATTTTCCCATTCTACTGTAGCCAGAGAGAAGCGTCCACACAGCTGTGAGTCGCACAGCACCATCAATCATGCCAAAGGAGGCCATCACGACTGACCAATCTCGTATCAATGGACACAGCTGAATGCAGAAGAGTTTGACTGTGACTGGGTCACTTTGTGACTGTGACCGTGTGACTTTGACTGACTGTGTCACTTTGACTGTATCTCGATCAAATAAAACGTCTATGTACTGCATTATGTACAGAATCAGGATCAAAAAGGGACAATGGAAGAATGATGGTTTGTTCATCTAATTTTGTTTGTTTCTGTTACACAATAAGGATTTTAAAATATATTCATTTTTGTCATGCTTTACAACTGCTTTTGGTCGGGATTCCATTAATATAGTTCCATCCAGCCAAATACAGTATTTGTGATCACATTACTAATATTAAAATAAGATGACTATGTTTATTTATATAGCCCTTACTCTAGAGGTGGTCTCAAAGCGTTTGACAAACCCATAGTTTACATTTTTGGTCTGAACTCCTATTTGGGAAAAGGAACAGGAAGGGGTCATTCGCATTCCAGGATGAGCGGACTGCAATGGATGGCAAGTCGGCAACATCAGTCACACACAATACATGCTATTCAATGTTTGCTTAAACAATATAAGAGCGGTGAATGTGGAAAAGTGGTCCTCCTCACGTCCTATCCTGATTGGTTGATTTTTACCCAACGTTCTTGCTTTTATCTTTTGGTAACAGTTCCAATGGCCAATCAACGTTTGATGATACAACCGAAATCTCACCAGCTTCTTGTTTTAAAATTTTTAGTTGAATCTGGAAAAAGACACATAGGAAATGTATAATTTATTAATTATCAGTAGGCAATTTGAATTCTTTTGAGGGGGCTGGGGTTAATCAGTTCATAATATTATATTTCTTCTCAGTTGAGCATCAGCAATTATTTTCCAAGCAATCCGTTTTTGTGTTTTGTGTCTTCATATTGCAAGTACCAATCAAAATTAGACTTGTATAATTGACAGTACATATGTTTTTTCTTTTGTACTTAAGTACATTTAAGTCTATTCTTTTTTACTTTTATATAAATAAAGGAGTAGACTACCACTACTATTGTTGATGTCATCTCACATTCAGTAGCAATGTCTGATTGCTTATTCTCGCAGGGAGGAGGCGGGGCGTTCCTCTTGGCTCTTCTTAAGTCTGATGCAGTAGATCTCTACAGCCAAACAATATTTGAATCCTCAGACCATGATTATCTTGGTGTGTCGACATTAGCCTACCACAGACCTGTGAGTCTCTGAAATTGCTGAGGTTGTTGGCAACACTTTGGGATACACTCATGGGAGGAAGTGGAGCTCGTATCTTTTGGCGTCCTGGCAAGGTGTTTGAATATGAAATATCCTGCCCGTTCACATCAGCAGATTTTTCTTTGAGCAGGCCAGAAGAAGATCTCACGATCCCTTCTTTCTGGAGGGAAAGATACACAAGGGATTTATTGCTATTGTCTGTCTCAGAATGCACACGATTATTTAACGTACAATTTCAGCTTTTTTCTTTAGTCTTCGGCACAAGCTGAGAAAGACAATGTTCTCCTTCTGTTTCTTTTTCTCCGTGAATACATCCATATGACGTGCAGCACTACGATTGATTATTGACACACAAAACAAAAGTAGTGATCCCAATGTAATCATACTGTAAACGGTGAAACTAACAAATAGCATGTTCAATTTTGTTCAACGTAAAATATCTTCAGCAAACAAAAACGTTCATATGTTCACGTTCTCCTGGCTCTTTCCGAGTCTGTTGTGGCTTACCTACTTCACAGAATTGATGATGGTTGACCAAATGATTGTTGTCAGCCGTGTCCCGAGCAAACACCTCCCTTATTCCGTGCTCATTTAAAGTCTTGGCAGTGTCCAGTGACTCTTTGGACTGATAGTCCCTCAGAAGGACTGTTGTTTCAACTCTCAACTCACACTTGTCGCACACCAATGGAAGAAGCGTCTGGAGGGCCAATCGGGGGTGGGTAGAACCTTTGAAATAAAATAATCCACAAACCCATCAGGTAAACATAGAATTGAAGTTACCCTATGAATATTTATCAGTGTGTCTATAACTGGCATTAAAGATTAACTCTACTATCATCCTCAAATATAATAACACATTTGGTCCTTGGGGTCAATTTGACCCCAGGGACATTTACCTTCAGAAAATAATTTACTGAAATTTATTGCCTAAGTTTTTGTGAAAGGTACTGTTGCGGCGACCTGGGAGGTGCGCACCTGTCCGTGGGTGCATGTGACCACAAGGGGTCACTGCAGGTGTATGACGTGAACGCGCAGCACGCAGTGGAGCTCTTCGGAGCGCTTCAACAGCTGAGCGCAATCTATCCTGATTGGGAGCACGCACACACCAGGGTTCATAAGCGGAAAACAGCACAATTCTCTTGTGCAGTGCGCAGCAGCAGCAGCAAACAACACAATCCTTTCGATCAGCGAGCAACACCGTAGTAGCAGCGAACCGCACTGAGCTCCACGGAGAAAGGAAAAAACTTATGGGAAGAGGAGACCAAAGGGACTACCGTTGAGCTCACAATTCTCAATTGGACTCATTTAGTTAACCATTTAGAGAACTGACTGCATTACAGTTGGTCTGGAGAATGTGTTGTCTTTATGACAAGTTGTATATTGACTTTTATTTGAAAGGATAACTTTATGTTCAAGACCTTTTCCTTCTTTCTTTCAGTAAAAAGAACTGAACTGTATCTACACTGTTTATTAGTGTCTGTGTTAAAGAACACTAAGCTGCATTGTTTTATTTGGAAGAAAATTGTACTTTCGTTTAAACTCATCCATATTTTGTATGTGTTTTAAAGGTTTTTCACTTTGATTGTTTGGCTCAATAAAAACCTGAACAAAGAGTGAAATCCCAGTCTGGTCAAGTCCTTCCTTTTCAAGTGTGGAAACCCATGACGTTAAAATAGACTTGCCAGGTACTTTGTTTATTAGTTGAATACATAAATAAACCCCAAGAAAATCATTGACCTCTCATGCCAAATCAGGTCAAATCTTTAAATTAGAATTAATTTGTCGACGTTTTCACACATCTCAAATTTATTTCTCAATATTATTGACCACAAGTCTGATTTTGGTGATGGAATATGACCTATGCATGTGACTTTTTTTTTTTTGGATCAAATACACATAAAAGATCAAACCATTAAGACTTTAGTGGCAGACTTTTGCACCCTCGGTGTAGGAAGGAACGGTTCCGCAGGTCCTTCATTCCCTCTGCTGTCAGACTTTACAACATGCGTGGCACCTGATAAAATGAATGTTTCGTCTCTACTAGCGGCACTTGTTCGTCCTTGTCTATTATTTACCCTTTTTTGAAATTTTGGCACTTGTTTTATTCTTGCACTCGTGTTATTCTTGCACTCATATGCACTGCTGTGACAAGTGAATTTCCCCACTGTGGGATGAATAAAGTTTTATCATCATATTGCCTCCATGAAAGAAAAAAAGAAAGGATTTGTGCCGTGATTGTGTTTTGCCCAGTTTCAAATCAAATAATCAAAACGGAAATGGTATGTAATAGACAGAAAACTTAATTTCATTCTAGCAATAAGTAGAGTGCGCGTACTATAGGTACATACCGTATTTGCCGGTGTATTGGTCGACCTTTTTCGATCCAAAATCGACCGAAAAAAATCGACCTCGACTTATACACCGAGTCATAAAATTTAACTTCGTATTCATCGCTTCAAATGTGATGGTAACCAAGGCCGTTTCTCATGCATCTCATTGTGCGTTGCACTTAGAAAATTTGAACTGGGCGGCGTGCGCGAGTGCGCGGCCCGCTGGAAGTCGAATGAGGCGCCGCAACCACCTCCGCGGTGCTTATAAACAGCCGATCCGCTCGGCGGGGGCTATTTTCGGCCACTTGGCTCGTGCGCACGGCCTCCCGGATGTGCCGGGCGGGTGCGCGAGCTCGCCGGCCGCTGGAAGTCCAATGAGGCGCCGCGATCTCCTCCGCGGTGCTTATAAACAGCTGATCCGCTCGGCGGGGGCTATTTTCGGCCACTTGGCTCGTGCGCACGGCCTCCCGGATGTGCCGGGCGGGTGCGCGAGTTCGCCGGCCGCTGGAAGTCCAATGAGTCGCCGCGACCACCTCCGCGGTGCTTATAAACAGCCGATCCGCTCGGCGGGGGCTATTTTCGGCCACTTGGCTCGTGCGCACGGCCTCCCGGATGTGCCGGGCGGGTGCGCGAGCTCGCCGGCCGCTGGAAGTCCAATGAGGCGCCGCGATCTCCTCCGCGGTGCTTATAAACAGCCGATCCGCTCGGCGGGGGCTATTTTCGGCCACTTGGCTCGTGCGCACGGCCTCCCGGATGTGCCGGGCGGGTGCGCGAGCTCGCCGGCCGCTGGAAGTCCAATGAGGCGCCGCGATCTCCTCCGCGGTGCTTATAAAGTGCCGATCCGCTCGGCTTGGAGCTATTTCCGGCCTCCCGTTGGTGCCGGGCGGCGTGCGCGAGCTCGCCGGCCGCGATCTCCTCCGCGGTGCTTATTAACAGCCGCATGCGCACGGCCTCCCGGAATTTGAACACATTTCGTCAATAAATTTCGCATATTGAATTTTGAAGTTTAATATAATGCAACAATTGAGCTCGACTTATACAAAGGATATATCATAAAATCGTAAATTTCCGTCGAATTTTAGGGGGTCGACTTATACACCGAGTCGACCTGTACACCGGCAAATACGGTATGCATTTTTTCCGTCCAGTTCAACTTGAAGATCACAATTTTCTCCCGGCCGCTAGAGGTCAGCGTAGTCTCGACTCTGCTATTTGACGATAATTTTAACCCGCACTCGTTGACCACTGACTGGCTGACTCTAAAAACATGGCGGTCTCCTTCAAGAAAGCAGCTAACGATACAGAAATAGAACAGATGATGTGATTTTATCGGAGGGGATTGACTTCAGGTCGCTTTTACTGTCTGAGGTTGTGCTGGACGGGCTGTCAGGTGCAGGCTTTCAAAAACCATCTCCGATCGAGCTGAAGGCGATCCCGCTTGGCCGATGCGGACTTGGTACACACTCTCGTTGCATCATGCCAGCATGTCGTCAGGGAAAGTCAAAATAGGTTCACAATCATTTTAACACATTACTGGTTATCAAATATTTTACACCGAGTACCGCTTGAAATAAACATTGAACTTTCCAAGTACCACACTCATGACTTTAAAGTCAGTCAAAATCGGTCAGTGTTATTGCAAGGTACTGTACAGTTCGAACACTGCTTAACTATAGGAAAACGTTCTTGATTATGCTGAGCACGATTGCAGTCAGTCGACTTTAAATGTGAAAAGGAATCATTTCAAGGACATACTACATGTGACTCATTGTTAATGTGCCCACTCAAAGTCAATTGCGGGCCACCCTTGATTGTCCTTTTTCAGATTTGATTGTACAAACTTTTGGAATAATTGTTTTTGCTGAAGCGCTGGTCGGCCTGAACCGGAGGCCTCATATGTTGACTTAAACAAAGATCTCTGTCTGGCTCCGGGGAGTTCTTAGACTCCCTTCCTTTCTTATCTGTGAGAGGCCCTCACTAGTTACATATGAACAGAACATCTTTGTTCTTTGTTTAGTTCAAGAGAAGTTCTTTCTTTTTTATACCTTGTAGTTTCTATTCATAAATTGTTGTTGACCGGGACAGTTTTTAAGTTATCCTATATTTACTCAATGTTTGTTTAAGTAGACTTCATGCAAGTTATCTCACATCTACTTAATGTTTGTTAGCATGTATGCACAAGAGGTATCTGACTATTTACTCATTATTATTATTGTGTGATACTTAGCAAGAAAGTCTAGAGCATTGTTCCACAGGGACACGGCATCCAGCACGTTTGGAGATCGCAGCCTAGGACGAGGCTGCCAACCAACTAAGGACAGACTCTGCATTGCTGGGGTCACGAATCGGCCAAGGCCTCGCACCACACAACATCCTTTAGTTAGCTAATCAGCGTTGCTACAGCCACAATCTCCCCTCCTTTTAGTGTAGCAACGCCTCTTGTAACCAGGGCAACCCAAAATAAAAAGAGGAGATAGCAGAAGAGGAGTCCAGAATTGGTGGAGCACTGTAAGTGGGCCTTCTACGTAATTCTCCTCGCGAGCAAAAGGAATACTGGTTGTCTTCTCTTCTTTCAGTGTATAAAACAATGTCTCCTGTAAAACATGACTGAGATGTTGCCCTTGAGGTTAAAGAAGAAAAAAATAGAAGTTACTGATTGTCTCTGAAACATAAAGAAGCCGACAAGCTCTCTTAGTTGCTTTTTATAAGCCTGCTGTATTTACAAATGGCCGCGTTCCAAGAATAATGGTCCCTTTTAATGTTAGTTGTGTTGGGCTGTTAAGAGTTGTTTGGAGATTTATTACAAACTCATGTATTTGTGAATGAATATCACTTGCATTGGAGGCTGATAAAGCTCAACTGTAACCTCGAAACACAAACAAACCAACAAATTCACAATCTGTGTGTGTTTGTCTCTTTCGTTGATGTCCTTAAAAAAACTGCCCCCCTCCCCTTTCTTTGTCTCTGCACCCATTCATTCTTCTATCACAATGTTCATCTTTTCCTAAATATTCTCTGTCTCCCTTGTGCTCCAAAACTCCACATATTTCTTTATGCCTGACTCCTCACCCTAAAAAGCGATGGCCTATAAGCTAGGCTCCGCGCCCTCACAGTACTTCCAGAGAGAAGCAGCCAATGTCAGGCCTCAGAGTCACAATCTCTCCTCCACTTTCACTGGCTGAGAGGCCGCTACCATTCTGGTAAATACGGTCTTTTTCACACTGTCTCTATCATTTTCTTTCCTTTCGCCCATTTGACTGTCACTTTGCCCTTTTTCTCCCGCCCGCGCTCTTTCTTGCCATGTCATATTGTGTATTAATTTGATAAAATAATGAATCTCTCTCATCCTTCCTTGAAGGCGAGTCACGTGTACTGCTTAACCATTGTCTTTTCTTTTCCCTTGGGCTCGAGCTTTTCCTCACATTTCACATCCTGCACCCACATTTCAACTTTCACTGAACCCATCATCCTCTTTTTCTTAAAGGGAAAACCTGCTCCCGGCCTTTCTGTCAGAAATGAAAGGAACAAAAAATAATTTATCGGTAAAAGAACGGAGTCTGATGGGGAGTCATTTGATTCTTTTTATTTGTAGTCCTCTTTAGGTTTCTCCAGTGAGAGATGTTGTCTTTTTGTTGAGCTTCTAGGTAAGGGCCTGAAGTGGTGTGACATTTTAATAAGTAGCATGGATAAAGAGTGTTTTTTTTTTTTTTTTTTGCAGAGTTTGATTTGATACTGGTGAGTATTTTATTTACACAGGGATTTCTGTATTATGGCCAAAGAGGACTAGAAACATCTTACATGATTGGTTCAGATCATTTTGTGATATCATAAAGTTGTTAGCAATTGCTTTGCTCTTGATATTTGTTTTTATGTGAATTGTTAAAAGTGTTTTTGTCATTTTTATTCCCCAATATGAAAAACTATACAGTATTTTTCAAAGCTTTCACTGGAGAAAAAAACAGCCCAAATCCTTCCGACTGTGCTAGATTTCTGTTTGTATTGCATTAATATTGATAGATTCGGCGCCGCACACACTTCTCATTTCAATGTCTCACTTGTAACTGCACAAACAAGTTTCCACGTAGCAACGTGTAAGCTGTGGGGAAAACAACTAGAAAAACAATGACTTCAGTTCTGGAATCAGTATGCTGATTTTAGTTAAATTAATCATCATAAAAATAGAACTCAAAAATTTTTTTTTCCCAGTTTGTTATCCAGTGTTATCAGCAATCAACCTTCAATACGATTTCAGATGACTCAATAAATGAAAAGGACAGCCAGGTTGAAGCTGTCTCCTGAACAAATTTGTCTGTGGGCTTCTTATCCCCACATAATAGCCAATCCCAAAAATTAATCCCTGCAAACAAAAGGCTTCAGATGCTGAAGCCAAAAATGCTGTGGGAATAAAATGTGCTTGATCACATACTGATATAATGTTTACATGTGGAGTGCTAGTATTTCCCGTGACTGTTTTGGTGTGAAGTGTTAGCCCAACATGTCTGTTTGTGTCTCTCTCAGCTCAGGGGAAGGGCAGACGGCAGAGTGTGTTGTTATAATGGTGTCGGATGGTCCCAGACGTGAGGAGGTCCACGACCTGAGGAGCAGGCCTTTCAGACACATGCATTGGGCAACCACACCTCGTGCACAGAAGGAGCGACACTTTCACTCGAAGAAGAAAAAGATTCACATAGCAACACCAACAGATCCAGGACTGAATAACGCGACAGACATCTAGATGCTCTCCCCTGAAGACAGAAAAATGACTTTTCAAAAAATGTGTGCGGTCACAAAAGAGGAAAGTTGGAGTGTTCATGATTCTCCGTGCTGCTATTACCACCGCTCTCCAGATGAGAGCAGTGTTGATGCAGGCCGGAATAGAACTTGAACTGTGGAAAAGGCACAAGAGTGACAGTGGCCCGAATCAAAATTGAACTTCCTTAACCCTTTAGTCTCTTCCCACTCTTCTGGAATGTTGCTGGACATAAATGGACTGAGCTGTCCTCTCTTCTCATGAAATGCCTCACCCTGGAAATATTGCACCTCACCTTGGCCCTTTATTCTATGATTTGAAACACATACACACACGCACATGCACACGCACACACACACACACACACACACACACACGCACGCACACACACACACACACACACACACACACACACACACACACACTAGCTTCATTCTCTAGCTCCTAGCTCAAATGGAATCATTGAAAATATTAATTCACGACAATCTTGGACACTGTAAAACTCCAGTCAACAATTGTAAGGAGAATTACTTCAAGAAAGTGTACATGTCCTCATCTGCTTATCCTTAGATGCCCCCTTTGCCTTACTCGCAACTTATTGTGTTGTGTTTGATATGACAGTGGTTGTTGTTGAACTGTTCGTTGCACCTAATTTTACCTCTCTGGATCACCAGTAGATGATTCAACCGCCCCATTCCTCTCCAAGACCAGCTCCATGTGCAGTGTCTATTTTTACACTTGATTTTATTCCTATTTGTACATAAGATCTTACTTTGTACTTCTCAGAAGCAATGGTATTTCCGACAAATGGTATTTCTCAGTCTTTGCTGTGCTCTCCCGCTGTAATAGTTGGCGACTGGCTGGGAACATGTTGCACATTCCTCGAGCTCAGGACTTAATTGCTTGTGTCGTTTTGTGGGTGCTACAAGGTGACGGCTGAAACTCTGAATCCCCGTCAGAGCAGAATATGTTGCCCAGAACCCCCCGCAAGGCTTTATTATGAAGTATCTTTCCGCAATGACGCGTCAATTCTTTGTGTTCCACGTTTCTCTTATATAGACTGTATGGACTACCTAGTGTATATTCGAAACCATCTCGATCCATGCTCGTGTACGCCACACGCCCGTGTTTTCAGTCGGTGTGTGAAATTGACGGAAAAGAGATGTCACTGTACGAGTCCAGTGTCTGCATAAAATGTGAGATCATATTGATCCCAACCAAATTAGGATTCAACAACAATGTGATGCGGTGATTCGGGGACCAAATGACAACTTGAGTGTCCGGTGCAGTCGTGTAGTTCGCGGGACTTGAAGCACTCTTGACATAATGTTTTGTTTATCTTGCTGCCAAAAGCCTCCAACCACACAACTGTTTCGCACACTTAAGTGTCAACATGTACTGTATCGCTGAGATGGATTACGGCTATTGATTAGGGTGTCGCGGTCACTTCTGGCGCTGACCTCGGATCAGTTCGGATGGAGATGCGATCCCAGGACTGCACCTGTCAGGGCTAGTCGTCGAGCTAGCGTGTGTGGCAGTACGTAGCATGTACATAGTTGATAGCTCACTTTGTATATAGAAGAGAAGTGTCTAGGTTTGATACAGCTACTCACAGTCTGCCCTTTTTGTGTTTCTTGAATAAAAGTCATAGCAATATTTCTTTTATCAATAAAAAAAGCAAAGGTAGGGTGTAATAGCGTGACAATGATGATTTAGTGGGTGACTGTGAATGATAAAACTGTGAGACTTGACAAAGAAAGCGACAAGGAGGTTTATGTTTTTGCTGTTTAACATAGAAATGTGTTTAAAGAAAAAAAATAGGATGGTATTTGGAAAAGGGTCGCTAAATACACCAAGATTATTTTGGGGTGTTTTTCCAGTGAAAGCCATAATGGTGGTAATAAGGTGATGAAGGTCTGGTTGTGCAGAGTGGTTGGTTCCACAAAGAGAAAAAGAGATGTGTACACCAAGTTAAAAAAAAAAAAAAAAAAGTTATGTTATTAACATGTGCTGTTGGGTATCTTTTGACACAGAAAATATTTGCCTCACAACTGTGGCTGTAGTTAGAGCACAATGACAATGCGCACTGCACACAGAATATATAAATCAAAAAAGCAAATCTCTTACCGTCAATGAATTAAAATAAATGCACAGCTCCAATTACAGGAAAGAGAAGAAATTGCAAGTAACAAGATGGGCAACAAAGTCAATTTTAATTTACCAGCATGTAAGATTCATTTTACTGTCGGTTTTTAGTTCCATCCATCCATCTTCTTCCGCTTATCCGGGGTTGGGTTGCGGGGGCAGCATCTTTCGGGTTATACCAAAGACTATAAAAATGGGACCCATTGCCTCCCTGCTTGGCACTCAGCATTAAGGGTTGGAATTGGGGGGTTAGATCACCAAATGATTCCCGAGCGCGGCACCGCTGCTGCTCACTGCTCCCCTCTCCCCCAGGGAATGGATCAAAATCACATGGGGATGGGTTAAATGCAGAGGACAAATTTCACCACACCCAGATGTGTGTGTGATGATGATCATTGGGACTTCAACTTTAAACTTAACTTTAGGAGGGACTCCCAGACTTCCTTCTCCCCAGCCACTTCGTCCAGCTCATCCCGGGGGTTCCCAAGGCGTTCTCAGGCCAGCTGAGAGACATAGTCTCTCCATCGCGTCCTGGGTCGTCCATGGGGTCTCCTGCCGGTGGGACATGCCCGGAACACCGCCCCAGGGAGACGTCCAGGAGACATCCTGGTGAGATGCCCGAGCCACCTCATCTGGCTCCTCTCAACCCTGGAGGAGCAGCGGCTCTACTGAGGAGTGCGATTCCTCTGTAGTTGGAACACGCCCTCCAGTTCCCCATCTTAAGGAGGGAAATCACCACCCCAGTCTGTCAATCCAGAGGCACCGTCCCCGATGTCCACGCAATGCTGTAGAGGCGTGTCAGCCAGGACAGCCCCACAACATCCAGAGCCTTTAAAAAGTCCGGGTGGATCTCATCCACCCTTGGGGTCTTGCCCCCGAGGAGTTTTTTGAACTACCTCAGAGACTTCGACCCCAGAGATTGGGGAGTCCTCCTCAGAGTCTCCAGGCCCTGCTTCCACAATGGAAGGCGTGTCGGTGGAATTGAGGAGGTCTTTGAAGTATTCTCCCCACCGACTCACAACGTCCAGAGTCGAGGTCAGCAGCACGCCATCTCCACTGTAAACAGTGTTAACGGTGCACTGCTTCCCCCTCCTGAGACACCAGAGGGTGGACCAGAATTTCCTGTTTTTAGTTATATACTGTGATATAAAGTGTACACACCCCTGTCCCATATGCCAAATGTGTGTTGTAGTAAAAATAAATAAATAAATAAATAAATAATTTCAAAGCATGACTGATAACGGACCTTAAAATATTTTTCCACTTGTTTGGTAGATTTTGATAGGCTTTATCTTCATATCATTTTTTCATTGTCACAAAAACCTGCCATTTAACCAGGGGTGTGTAGACTTTTACATCCACAGGATTTTACTCTGCAGCCAATCTTTACTGGCCAAAACCAACAGTTTTTGCTGCAATGCAGTTGTACATCACTGCAAATAATATCACCCTTGTTACAGAGGAAACACAATCAATACATGTTATGATTTGGAAAAGCTCTAAACCGGACCTCAATATGTTGCCCTGGTGTACGTAATGATACGTCTCGCGAGCGTATAATTCTTTCAGGGATCCATTTGGGTTTTGTGAGCACAAGCAACTGTTGTCTCAACCTCGGATATTTGTGCCTCCGAGGCACAGGGGTTCCATCCACACAGGATTGTTGGAACAGCATACGTTCGAAACTGAACAAAGACAAACAACAGGATAAGGATGATCTCTTTCATATTTTAGTGAACGTGATGGCGGGTCCTTTACCTGTCTGTTCATGAAAACGTAAATGATGGGGTTATAAACAGTGCTGCTTTTTGCCAAGTAGACTGGTATGGTAGCAATTAGAGGATCGATTTTGAGCGTGGGATCTATGACGACAGCCAGGGCCATGCTGGCATACGGCAGCCAAGTCACCAGGAAAGCAAGCACCATGGCGACAACCATGCGTGCCACTTGCACTTCCATACGGTGTGTGCTGCCAGCTTCGGACAGCTGCCGCTTGGTCACCTAGGACGCCAACACATAGATGAGATCATATCTGCACACTCCATTCTGCACACACAGCATTCTCCAGTCCTCACCTGCCGGAGGGTCCACAACAGCCGCAGGTAAGACACCGCAATGATGGAAAAGGGCAGAGCAAAGCAAAGTAAAAAGTAAATGACTATATAGGACATATTGCCTGCGTCCCGGCTGTACCAGTTGGGTGCGCAGGAGGTTTTGATGCCCTCCAGCTCAAAACTGCCCCAACCGAACAAAGGTGGAGTATTCCACACAAAGGACCACACCCAAGACAGCACCACGCCCGCGATTGCATGCCTGAGAAGGAGCAAGTCATGGTTGAGCACGTGCCAATTCTCTCGCTTTCTTTGAAAAGAATAACAATGCTTACCTGGTCTGGAAGAGGGCGGCACCCATCGGATAGCACACCACTATGTAGCGCTCCACAGAAATGACTCCGATCGTACACAGGCTTGCTATACCTGCCATGGAAGGAACAATGAAGTAATGCTAAACATTAGGTTGACTGTGATCTCACTGTGTCTGTCTGTAGCAGTGGCATTAAAGATTCAAAAGATATAATTAAGCTAAGTAAAGTAAACTTTGAATGAAATACTCATTAAAGAAATAAGCTTACTGTGGGTAGAACCTTTGAAATAAAATAATCCACAAACCCATCAGGTAAACATAGAATTGAAGTTACCCTATGAATATTTATCAGTGTGTCTATAACTGGCAAAGATTAACTCTACTATCGTCTTCAAATATAAGAACAAATTTGGTCCTTGGGGTCAATTTGACCCCAGGGACATTTACCTTCAGAAAATAATTTACAGAATTTTATTGCCCAAGTTTTTGTGAAAGGTACTTTGTTTATTTGTTGAATACATAAATAACCCCAAGAAAATCATTGAGATGACCTCTCTAGCACCAAATCAGGTCAAATCTTTAAATTAGAATTAATTTATGTCGACGTTTTCACACAAATCTCACATTTATTTCTCAATATTATTGACCACAGGTCTGATTTTGGTGATGGAAAATGACCTATGCATATGACTTTTTTTAAAAAATTAAATACACATAAAAGAAGATCAAACCATTAAGACTTAAAATACCCCCCCCCCCCCCCCCACACACACACATGCTCCCAAAGAAAGCAATCAATGAAAAAGACTTACCAAAAAAGGCCACGGCAAAGCCTTCCAATATGCATCCCAGTCGTCCAAAGCTGAAGTATCCCATGGCGGTGGTCACTGTGGTGGGCAAACCTCCAAACACAGCACAGCCCAGGTCACATACAGCCAGGCTGACCAGAGCGTAGCTGAGTGGCTGCCTCAGCTGTTTGTGTCTCACTGTCACCACAATCACCAGAATGTTGAGAATGATCCCCAAAATAGAGAAGATGCCCATGATAACGGCCAGTGTGGTGTAGCCGCTCCGGGAGAGGACCTTTGCATCGGCTACGCTACCAGAGACAGAGAAGTTTCCATGGGGGTCGAGGTTCTCCATTTTGTAATTTAGGTCAATTGTGCTCAACGGAGGAGAGTTTTAGCTGCTATGTTAAAATGCTTAACATGAACAGCTCATTGCCTACTGCGAAACTGTCAGACCAAATTAAAAATGTTCAAGGGTCCAAACAGCAATCTTACTAAAAATAAGTATGCTGATCATCGTATTCCAAATTCGGTATCCAACTGTGTCAATAAACAAAGGAAACTTGCTTAAGGATGATAAATTGCTTTTCTGTCGCAGTGCAAAACACACAGAAGAGGCTACTCTCTAAATGAGCCTACAAAAGCTGATCCTGAACAAGATATTCAGTTGCTTCATACCAAATCCGCAGATCCGGATTGTGTGAACAATAATTCTGCCTAATATCCTGTAAGACTGCACTTTCCATGATTGTGTGTGCCCTTAGCTGGGTCACTTACACTACGCGGGTTTAAAACCCTAACCCTAGTTTGAAACCTTAACATTACTTTGAAACTCTGACGGTATAGTTTTAATCCTAGTTTTGGCAGCAGCTGCAGCAAATAAACTCTTAGCCAAAATAGTTTCATAATTTTGAGATGAGACAAAAAAATGATGCAAATATAGTGAGATAAATTGAACCGGGTGGGATTATGGGCAACAGATTGATATGTATTCTTGTTATAGTATAGGTCGGTTTATATTGCCTCCATGAAAGAAGAAAAGAAAGAAAGGGTTTGTGCCGGGATTGCGTTGTGTTTTGCCCAATCTCAAATCAAATAATCCAAACGGAAATGGTATGTAATAGACATATTACATTTTTCATTCTAGCAATAAGTAGAGAGCGCGTACTATAGGTTCATTTTTTTCGTCCAGTTCAACTTGAAGGTCACAATTTTCTCCCGGCCGCTAGAGGTCAGCATAGTTTCGACTCGACTGTTTGACGATAATTTTAATCCGCACTCGTTGACCACTGGCTGGCTGACTCTCAAAAATCATGGCGGCCTCCTTCAAGAAAGCAGCTCACGATATAGAAACGCGAAACAGAACAGATGATGTGGTTTTATCGGAGGGGATTGACTTCAGGTCGCTTTTGCTGTCTGAGGTTGTGCTGGTTGGGCTGTCAGCTGCAGGCTTTCAAAAACCATCTCCGATCCAGCTGAAGGCGATCCCGCTTGGCCGATGCGGACTTGGTATACACTCGTCGCATCATGCCAGCATGTCGTCATTGAAAGTCAAATAGATTCACAATTATTTTAACACATTACTGATTCTCAAATATTTTACACCGAGTACCGCTTAAAATAAACATTGAACTTTCCAAGTACCACACTCATGACTTTAAAGTCAGTCAAAATCGGTCAGTGTTATTGCAAGGTACTGTACAGTTCGAACACTGCTTAACTATAGGAAAACGTTCTTGATTATGTTGAGCACGATTGCAGTCAGTCGACTCTAAATGTGAAAAGGAATCATTTCAAGGACATACTACATGTGACTCATTGTTAATGTGCCCACTCAAAGTCCCTTGATTGTCCTCTTTCAGATTTGATTGTACAAGCCAAGTCTGGCACAGGAAAGACGTGTGTGTTCTGCACAATCGCTTTGGATTCTCTGAACCTGGAGACTCCTGCCACACAGGTGAGTGCAGTTGAAGTCGCTCAGCACCTCTCTTTTGATTTATCGCCGTAGTTCCTTTGCTATTTAGCCTCCTCCCTAAAATGAGATTATTATGATCTTTGATATAGATGGACTAACAACAGATGGGCATGTGTGTTAATCACTTTGGTTACGGGTGTCTTAATCTGATGAGATCAAGCTTCTCAGTCTCATATTCTTAAATGAGAGTGTATGATTACCGATAAAGCAGAGGTATACATCCAGCCTTTCTGCAGTATGGTGCACGTGGGCTTAACTGGATGCTCTTACTGATTAATGAACACACCTCATGACTTTGGCTCCAATCTGCCCCAATCAAGCATAAGTGCTTGTTGACTTTTACTCTGACCTGTGCAGGTTCTTGTGCTCGCTCCGACTCGAGAGATAGCGGTGCAGATCCACTCCGTTGTCATGGCGATAGGCTGTGCAATGGAGGGCTTGCAGTGCCATGTGTTCATCGGGGGCCGTCCTGTTCATCAGGACAAACTCCATCTGAAGAAATGCCACATCGCTGTAGGGTCACCTGGTAAGAGGCTAGTTAGTATCAAGTTCAACTCCAAAAGGACGCCAAGTTGGTCCTGGGGCTAGTTGAGTATGGCTAAGCTTTCAAATGATAGAAAACCAAAACAAAGGACATCTTGGTTCCAAAGAGACAAAATTTCAGCGATGGCGATTTATTTATTTTTTTTGGTTATAAAAAAAAAAAAAAATGCACTTTTGTCACAGGTCGTATTAAGCAGTTGATTGAGCTCGGCATGTTATCCACCGCCAGCATTCGTCTCTTTGTTCTGGATGAGGCTGACAAACTGCTGGAGGAGGGCAGCTTCCAGGAACAAATCAAGTATGCGGACCAAAGCAAATTATTTGCAAGCCTTACCTTCTAAAATGCACAAATGAATGTCTTCAATGTCTTTTTTTGTCCCATCTACAGCTGGATATTCTCCTCTTTGCCTGAGAACAAACAGATGCTCGCGCTCTCTGCCACCTACCCTGAATCTCTTGCTCAACATCTCACCCGCTACATGAGAGAGCCCACTTTTGTCAGACTCAACCCAAAGGACATGGGACTCAAAGGTTCATTCCATTAACCCATTTCAGCCTTTTGCATTCTGACTGAAGTTATTGAATGGTCCCTCTTCCTGTTTGCTCCCCGCTAGGCCTGAAGCAGTATTACAAGCTGGTGCAGTCCCATCCATTACCTCATAAGGTCTTTGAGGAGAAGATGCAGCTCCTCCTAGAGTTGTTCAGTAAACTGCCTTTCAATCAGGCCCTTGTTTTCTCAAACTTGCACACAAGGTGATTTATACCAGATTTGATTGATTGCCGGAACTTGATTCTTTTTGTTTTTTCTCCCTTGAATAAATTGGACTAGTCATGCTTTGATTTTCCTGCAGGGCTCAGCATCTGGCAGACATCTTGTCCTCTCAAGGCCTACCTGCTGTTTGTATTTCAGGTGAGAGTTTGAGAGGGAAGTCGGAAGCCTCTAAACAACAAAAAAAGATGACATCATCCTAAATTTAACTTGTCTTCACCGGGTCATGGTAGGGTTGCTCCTCTGTTGTAGCAGATGTGACTTCCAGTCTCTCTGTTGATTACACAGGTAGTCTGAGTCAGGAGCAGAGACTTGAGGCCATGTCCAAATTGAAGCAGTATCAGTGCAGAGTGCTTATCTCCACTGATCTGGTAAGTTGCACTTAAAAAAAAAAAAAAAAAAACTTGTTGCTATGAGTCTTCTTATGATGGTTCTCCCTTTGTTAGACCTCTCGGGGCATAGATGCAGAGAAGGTCAACCTGGTGATAAATCTGGACGTGCCACAGGACTGGGAAACCTACATGCACCGAATCGGACGTGCCGGGCGCTTCGGTCGGTGTCCAGTATGGTTATTTAGAAATAGACACAAAGCTGCCTTAGAACTCTGCCTACAAAAACAACAAACTAGAGACGAACAAAACTCACCACTAGATGATGTTGCTCCTTGGCGTTGCGTTTGCGTGTTTGACTTCTAGCTCCAATGCCTCCCCTGCTTTTGTCATCTAACTAATCCCAAAGTGCGTTTATGAAAGTAATCAAAATGTCCCACTAATATGGCATTTTTTATTTGATTTATATTGACATTTAAGGACTCTTACTGATGTTAGTGATATCAGGAAATATGCCTGTCTGCACTAGCCCCCTAAAAATGACACAAAACCACATAGTTCATAACTGAAGCCTGTAATAACTTTTAGACTAGAAATGAAAATGAAAAAATACATCGTGAGGAAGTCTAGTCAAACTGTTCACAGGCACGCAGGGGCTTGCGGTGACCTACTGTTGCCATGGCGAAGAGGAGAACAAGATGATGGCTATTGCTCAGAAATGTGGCCTGAGTTTGTCCGTTTTGCCAAGTAAGCATATTGACCAACACTTTGTAGCTTTGTTTGGTATGTTTAATTATAATGACATCACACAGTAATTTGTAACTCACCAATGAATTGGCCACTCTGAACAGTTTGACACAAAATTCTTCCAGTCACCGCTGTCTTCTTTCTATTCAGCCACCATTGATGCCGGACTGATGGCTGAGCAATGTGACTGGGATGTCTGCACCGAGGCTTCATCTTTGGCCCTCCCAACCCAGCAGTTCTTCACGAATGTGAAAAAGAAGACTGTACGCTCCAAAGCGTGCCCGACGGTTCTTTCTCCCGTCGTCGCAAAGGTTGCTCAGGAGGCCGAGAAGCCAAAGATGAGACACGCCGTGGAAGAGCTTTCCAAAAAGCCGTCGACTGTGCAGAACAGGCTTCCGCAGAGCTTCACGAAAGCGGCGCCGACTCGTAAAGAGTTGCAAGACGCACTGCCAAAGATCCCTCCCCTAAGCTCGTTTAAGAACTGCAAAACCGGGTTTGTAACCTTCGAGGAAGCCAAGCGGGACTTCCAAGCGTTCATTATGACAGGACCGGGAAGATCAGTGGAGATCGTCAGGGAGTTTAGCAGTCAAGGAGACGACGGGGAGCCTGACGGGCGCCGAGAGTTTGTCACACTCAGTGACGATGGAGGCGAAATCTGTCAAGGATGGAATTGGGAGCGTAACTCAAAATCAGCTGCAAAATCAGCCTCGGATTCTTCGAGTCTTGAAGATGACTCGGAAGACAAGTTCAACCTGACTGCAGGTGGCGAGACCACCGAAGTCACTCACCCTGAGACAGTGGGAAGTCGTAGCGGCCCCGTGAAACCATTCACACCGGAAGCTCTCGTAACATTCCAGACAACGAACGCAACGGACAGCAGATCGTCACCCCAACCTGACAACTTGAAATCAATGCTCGGTGTAAACGCCGGCGCGCCAATTCAGCGGACGTCTTTGGCTAAAAGACCAAAGTCGAATGTCCAAAATGAACAATGGAAAAGTTGGAAGACAGAGCAAAAATTGGAAAGGGTTGACGTGGAAGATGACTCCAATGTTGAGAGTTACTGGAGAGACTGCTATAGAGCCTGGAATGATTTCTACGCCTCCATGTCTTCTTTTCAAGGGCAACCTTACCAAGATTACTACAGGGCAGCGCACAACTGGATGGCAGCCTATCGTATGAATACAGTTTACATGGAGGAACTGCTCAAACACTGATTTCCGTGCTGGGTCACTATCACTAAAAAGAGCCTTTAGTGTCCTCAGAATCATGTAATCGTGATATTCATAAAATAGAGCAGAGCACTTTTTTTTTCTACAAATTGAAAATGTGGTTTTGCTAACGGTTTGTGGTTAAATGTTAATAAACCAGGGGAAAAAGTGACATGTTTCCTATTGTTAGGTTACGGATTTTAGTTATTGATCTGACTCCAAATTGCGATCAACACTTAACACATAAATTGCTATGTCCTAATCCACACACTGGCGCACCTAACAATTTTGCGAGTTCGTTCTGTCAAAGAGAAGACCAGTAGATCAATCAGACCAAATTTACCAATTGTTTATTCCTGACAAAGCGCACTAATACAGGCCTGGGTCTCGGGTCCCTCACACTAAAACTCGTGCGTTTTTGTGACCACCAAAAGACGACACATTCTTCCGGGTTGCCCAGTTTTGAAGAAACACAATATGAATATTAAAGCATGCAAAATATTGTGAGATGATTGGTCGATGGTTATCTCCTCCCCGTCCAGGTGTTGCTGAGGTCAGGCGGTTGGGTTTTCCCCGCGAAGCCCGGCCACATAGACGTGCTGTTGTTCTCGTTTCTCACCGACCTTGAGGTGTTCTCGTCCGGTACTCCCTATCTGGGCCTATTCCACAACACTTCGAAGAAAACAAGTTCATGCAGTTTGCCTGCACATTCTTCGCCACCCACCAATCCACGCGAGCACTCCAATACTAGATATTAATATGATTATAAGTTTAACAACCTTAAAAAATATGTTTGCAAACTCCCGAAAGCACATTTCCCTTTACTATCTATCTGGCTATTTGATAAAAATCGATAGAATAAAATAATGATTTTATTGTCATAATCATGTTTGGTATTTCTCATCGGCTTATGTGTGTGCAGATTTGATGCATCTTTCCGAAGCTCTTTTTTTTTCTCTCTTTCCCAAAGCGTCCTTCTCTGTTATTGACTTGTGTTTCCGCAGCTGTTGGGATCCACTTGCAAGCATTGTTTTGTTACTGTTAAGGATTTAGCAAGCTCAGACATCTTCACGTGATTGCACCTAATCAGCGCTGACAATCAGTGATGGGGGGGGGTTACACACTCGAGTACCACTCAATCATGTGTTTTTGTTTTGTTTACTGTGCTCGAAATTTAATCCTCGAGTGCACAAGCAGGTGGTGATTCCTCCAGGATGTGTAGTAGCTACAAAATGTTTGCCACGTAAAGTCGTCCCATAGATGAGAAACAGCTTGAATGATGGACGGGCACATTTCCGGGAACAAAACAATCTCTGAAATCGAGGGCAACCCCGACTTCTTTTTTCTCGTATTCAAATGCGTAATTTTGATCGTGACCCTAGTCGTGGGGTTACCCGGCAACGTGTGGGTGTGTTGGATCGTTTTCCGAACCAAGTGTCTCCAGACGAGCAACAACGCGTTGCTGGTCAGCTTGGCCGCCAGTGACATCCTGAAGTGCTCCGTGGACACGCCGCTCTTGCTCGTCTCGTTCATGAGATCCGTGGAAGGCGGCCGGCTGCCGCTGTGCATGTGCGCCCTGCAGCAGTTCACCTGGGCCTTGTGCAGCTGTGTGCAACTGCTCACGCTGGCCAGCATCAGCGTGGAGCGCTACCAAGCTATCTCTTTCCCTTTCCACACCGAACGGAGGAGAGCCCGGGTTCGCCTCTGGATCCTGTTGATATGGCTGTGCGGCCTCATATTGGCCGTCGTCGCCCTGATGCTCTCCAAGCAATCCCTCTTTTACGCTCACTGCCGGCCACTAGCACCTTACAATGGCGGACACCCGGATCCATTCGGACCTTACGTTTTGGTACCCATATGGGGGTTGTCTCTGACTGTCATCGTCATTCACTACGGGCGAATCATTAAACTTGTGAGGCAGCACCGAAAGAAAGTGTTCAGTCGAGGTATTCGAGTGATGCCCACGGTTTCCGCGCAGGTCTGGAGCTGGCTGGGCGAGCCGGCTTCAGAACCACAGTCAACGACGGCACTGGCCTACTGCAAACCGCTTGCCGCGCGCCGGGCAGTGCACTCCGTGTCCGGGGAGCAGTGCTCGGGCTTCGTGTCCGGGGGACCCCGCAGGGCACTCCCGGAGATCGTAGGAGCGGTGTGTCTTCGGACGCCTGGAGCCAGAGAGCGAGGGAAGAAACAGGTTGAGGGCAAACTGGCCAAACGCTTTGGGTACATTATTATCGCCTTCACGCTCTTTTGGCTCCCCATGGTGGTCATTTTGCTCATGAATCACTTCATCACGCGGCCGGACAACGACAGAGTGAGTTGGACAACAACCACAACAAAACAAACAAAAAAGAAAATCAAAACAGTATTTGGTAATTTGGAGCATTATTCAAGTTTAGAATGACTGTAATTAAAAATGTGAATAATAATAATCTTCACCATTAATGGCAACAACAACAAAAGGTTCTACTATTGCAGATTTACCTGTAAAACTGCTGGGTTAAATACTGGACCGATCCAGGAAGTGAATCGGATTAGAATTGTTTAGGGGGAAAAAAAGAAAGGTTGTTTTGTGCAAAAAAACGCTGGGAGTTGGGCCAAATTGACCCAATTTTTAACCCAGATTGGATTGATTTTGACCCAGCATTTTTTAGGGTTACGTCTAGTAAGTGGTTATCAAATTTATTAGACCATTCCGGCTTACCATCAAGTGCTTTAATAATCTCACTATCAGAAGTATATTTGTAAAAAAAATCAGGAATGCAACCCAAAGACTGTAATTTGACATTTTTGTCACGGAATAAAATAATGTTCTTGACTATTTGAAGATGGTCAAATTAAAAATGTTCAAATAGTCACGAAAAACATACATTTTAGCATTAAACAAGCGGTATAGAAAATGGATGGATGGATGAATATAAATTGGTGCATTAATCAAGGATTTTATTCGTCAAATCTCCGTCAAAAACAGGACAAGCAACAATAAAAAGTAACACGAGCACAACCCTATATTCATGGTCTAATAAATTTCTTGAGCACTCTTACTATTTTTCTCATCATTCAGTGCCACCTTTTTTGTCCATTGCCATGCCGCCTTCACAGCATTGTCACTCTGTGTGGCCGCACATAAATCAAAATCTGCCACTGAGTGCAACTGCTTGATACTGTCGAACTCCAGCAGCTTAAACAAAAATTGGACCCTCCTAAATTTGAAACCGATGACATGCCTCTTGTATCCTTCTCTGTCATACAGTTACTGTTGGAGATGGAGACATGGGCTATGGTGTTGACCTGCGTGCAAGCTGCTGTGGATCCACTCATCTACACTGTGGTTACCAGACAGTTTCGCTATGAACTCAGCAAGATGTTCTTGTCCATCCGGAAGTGTCGGCTGATATCGGTCCACTGACATTTAAATCCCCTGTTTGTAAATAAAGCCAAATGTATTTGCACAAATTTGACAATGGGTGAAAAAAGTCCATGGACTATAAATGTGGCAGATATAGATGTTTTATCAGGTGTTTCACCGTTGGGACACAAGACAAGGTCATAAATAATATCAAACACAACAAGATACGCACAGCAGTAGTCTCAACAACGACAGGTGGCATAGGAGGGCAAAAGCAAAAAGTGAGAAGATAAACGACTGCTCTCGAAGAAGACCAATGAAAATACATGACAGAGAAAGAGAGTGCCACACACTACAAGAGGGCTCTATTACTTTTCATTGTATAGAAAAATCAATAGACACATTGAGTCTGGTTCAAATGGTGTTTGAGAACAAACGTCTCGGCAACATAAAAGAAAAAAAAAAAACAATTTCTGCCGTCACCTGTTTTACAGCAGTTTGACATATTAAAAATATTGCAATGAAGCCCGTCAACACTATGGACTATCTTTTTGTAGACTGGGTACCTGCACTTGGATGGTTAACCCTAACCCTAATGCCGAATGAAAGGAGCTGCTTTGATTAGCCATAAATTAGGCCAGCAGTGACCATGCCAATAGCAGCGCAGCCGTCCCTCTCGCAGATCCAATTACCAACCGGTGACGCGCTGCGCAGGATTTACACTGGTCCCCCCAAAAAAAATCTTGAAATAAATACTGCCCGTCTGTGCTTGTCTGTTTATTTTAACGCCTGCATGGTGATTTCTACACACTAATTCAGTAGTGAGGCAGCTGCTGTTGCTACACCAAAAATAGTACAAGCTCCGTACTTAAATTAGATGTATGACACTTTTCCTGCTTCCCACCCTGTTGAATATTTTTGGCTTTCTTTGGGTGATCACTCTTCTCTGTATTAAGGAACATAGCAGGAATGTGTTGTTATGTAATTTACATTTCAGCATTCATATTAGCTGATATGTTTTTTGTTTTTTTTTAAGTACAAATGCACATGTAAAACTGTGATTCTAAAGTTCACCTATGATGTCGATTAAATCATCTTTACTTATAAATGGTCATATTGGCTGTGATGATAATTTGACAATACAACCAAAATCTAGATCCACATCACCTAAGCACAAGCTAGATGACTTG
>NC_142414.1:5190000-5282500 GCF_059516105.1 Syngnathus floridae | reverse complement strand
GGTACACTTTTTATATAGAATAGGTAAGCTTTTGACAAAATCGTTTACTGTTAATTACAGTTAGTAATTCGTTCTACAGAACAGTAACAGCAACAAGTTATTTGAATGTGAAAATACACTTTACTACTATATATACTATATTTTTTTTCTTCCACAAAAGATAATGTTGAATATTGTTCAGGAAGTTATTTGAATATGAAAATACACTTTACTACTATATATCCTTTATATATTTTTTCTTCCACAAAAGATAATGTTGAATATTGTTCAGTTATGCAAAGCACTTAATCAAATAGAGCGAAACCTCTACTTACGAATGTCTATACTTACAAACATCTCGAGATGAACCACAATTTTTTTTGCTATTCTTACAAACCAAATTCGACTTCCAAACCCGTGTGTCTGGTGACGTTGTGACATGTGTGTGTGCGTGTGTCCTTTAACCATTGTCATACTGTTGCTATCCTTCGCTTGGCCACTCCCTGTGTTCCTATGTGGATGTTAGCATATTGACAAGTTCATCCATAGTTCGTCTGGAGTTTTGGTTTTCAATGGCTCGGCCACTCCCTGTGTTCCTGTGTGCGTGTTAACATATTGACAAGTTCATCCATAGTCTGCCTGGAGTTTTGGTAGTCGATCATGTCAAAAAGCGGCGAGGGTAGTCAGAAGAGGATGTAGCGAACGTATAAAGTAAGCATACGGTACTTGAGTCTCCCACTCCCAACTGCCATCTCCCACAGCCCCCTGTCTTTCAAGCGCCTACTCCTTTAGCAAGTCATCACGTCTTTCATTTATGGGACAAATCGCCTCTACTTTAGAACTTTTTGACTTAGGGTGTATTCTGACCAGAAAATTTCTATAGTCCTCTTGTTTGGTCCGGACCAAAAGTGGACTTAATTTTTTTCGTTTGGTGTGGTTCTTATTCGGACTGTACATTTTGCAAGCGAAGTATATTTGGTAAACACACCCACGCTAGTGACGATCTGTGCTCCCATTGGACAGCAATGACCAGGGCGGCACACAGCGCACAGACCCGGAACTGGAGGAAAACATGCGAGTCCTATGCACCGCATTCCTGGTCTGCATATTTGTGCTGTTGGTTCGGATCTACGCTCTTTGTATTCACACCTGAAGCGAGACGCACCAGAGTTTATTTGGAAGCGAGGTCTGTTTCTCTAATCTGCACCAAGATTCATTTCCATGTAGTCACCCCTGCACAAAAGGTCCGGACCAGCGTTACAATCGAACCCTGGTCCGTTTAAAGTGGACCAAACAGTCAGGTCTGAATACACTCTTACTATGAACGTGATAACGGAACGATCGCGAGAGAACCAGAAAAGAGAACTAGCTATTTCTGTTGCATTTTGCTCATGCTAGAATATTAAGAGAACTAGCTTGGTGTAATATTACTTTTTTGTTTTACATTTTGGAACCAGTAGAGCTGAATTGGTTTTAAGATGAAATCCAATAAAAAAAATTACATTGTTTATTTGGAGTTACTTTTAATTAGTATAGATTGAGTCACAGAACGGCCATGGTTACTACTGTATATCAAAATATTTTATTAAAATCACCTTTATTGCATCAAATTGTATTGTTCCAAAAAAGTGATATATTGCTTTGTGTCAAATCGTTAGACCTTATATGTATTGTTTTAAGAAAAAAACAACAATGTATCATTACACCCCTCATATTAAGATATTAATAACGTAGAATGCGTTCTTTAAAAGAAATTGTGTTGCTTGCTTGTGGGCACTTTCAGGTGTCCTGCCCTGCCCTGCCGTCAGTCAAGTCTCGTCCAGGCAGGAAAAGGAAATCAGAACAGGATCTTCCTGCTCCCCTTCAGACCACTCCAAAAAAACGTGGCAGGAAACCAGCCTCCACTTCAGCAGCAGTGACAGCTCCCATTGCATCTTCCTTGTCAGCATCAACCTCTGGTATGTCAACTGCAGGGGGCTATGCCACTGCCGCCATTATGGCTGCTGAGGCCAAGCGCAGAGCTACCAAGGAGTCTTCCAGCGAACCTGTCGTCCAGGAAACAGCCTTGCCAATCAAAAAACGCAAAACGAGAGAGACAATTGAGGAGAGGGAGAAAGTACAGACTCCAGGCTCGAGTACCACACAACCTGGTAGGATGGCACACTCCGAAGGCGAGGCCGGTTCGAAGGAACCAACACAAACTTCCCAGGTTCAGCTTGCCTCTTTGGAGGAGAGCCAATCCCACTCCCATAGCCAGCCTTCTGCTTCCCAAGAAAGTCACTCACATGGACATAAAACACACAAAGGGAGGAAGCACAAGGAGAAGCGTGGGACAGCAGAAAGTCAAGAGGAGGAACTAAGCAAAGACCTTGATGAAAAGGGTGGAAAAGGACCAAGGAGTAGCAGCAGTAGCATGAGTCCTTCTAAAAGCCACAAAAGAAAGGAGCGCTCCCCACACAAACATCACCATCATCATTACCGTCACCATCATTGCCACCAACAGACCTCCCCTTTGGATCATCATCCAATATCTGGACCCTCAAACCAGTCCCGACCCAAACCTCAGCTGCACACTGACTCCCAGTCCACTGCCCCCAAACCACCTGCCTTGTCACAACCCTCGCCTCAACCCTGCCCCCTCCAGTCCTCGTATCCTGGTCAGAGTCATGTCCCACTTCAAGTTCCAATTATTCAGTCCTCCCCCATCAGGCATTCCCCTCCTCCTCAGCCATCAACGTTCGCGCAACACCAAACTCAGCTGGGAGTTCAGCATGCTCCATCACCCTCGCAGGTCCAGCCCCCGCAGACGAGGAATCTTCATCCACAAGCCCAGTCCCCTGTAACACTTCAACCTCATACACAATCCAGACCCCTCTTTGAGACTCAACTGCGTCCTCAACTTCAAACACAGACCAGGACCCACCACGCAGCTGAGCTGCAAGTACAGACCAGAACCGTGGCCCAACCCCATCTACAACACCACTCCAAGAGCCCTGCACAAACAGAATTCTCGGACAGCCCTCCCACACAAACTCAGCCCCCAACACTGATAAGCCCTCCTTTGCAACATCAACTTCACATTCAAAGTAGACCACAAATCAGACCCTCGCTCTCCCAGACCAGGCCCCCACAGTCTCGAATGCCACTACATCTTCCGCAGATTCAACCACAGCTACCCAGGCCACACCTACAACAACTCCCGCTCCAACAACCGTCTCTGCATATGGCCGTAAGTCACAACCTGGTTTATGCACAGCAGAGTGAGCAGCCGCAAGACCTGAGCACCACATCCCCAACTCGCAGCTTGGAGGGTGGGCCAAGAACCGAAATACGAGTTGAAGCCGGACTCGTTTCAGAAAGTAGAGAGACAACTGGTTCGAACAGCACTCCTCCCAGTGCTCCCGGGCCTCCTAGCTCAATGCGCTCCGATCTTGACGGAAGAGCAGGGACGGAAGATGGTGTCGGTCTCTTGTCTGGGACAGAAAGCAGGGCTCGGTTACAGGTGGATTCGGAGGGGGCAGGTGAGGGCAGGGAGCTCAGAGACATGGTCCCCCCATCTGCTGTTCCCTGTCCCAGCCGAGAGGAAACAGTTGAGACTCGGACTGCTGTTAGCGAGAGAGTCAGCTGATCAGTGGGCGCTGTAGGAAAGTGGATTGTGCCCTTGGGGACAGAGGTGATACCAGTGAGGGCTCTTCCTCCATCTTTGTGCACTGCTGTTCCACGGAACAACCCTTTCATTTTTTGACAATGAAAAGAGCATTAAGATAGCACTGACGACTGAGTAGAAGGATGGATGGTGTCATTTTTTAGGAAAACAAAAAGGAAAATATAGATTTAAAGTGTGTGTGTGTGTGTGCGCGCGCGCGCGTATGTGTGTGTGTGCGTGCGCGTGTGTGCGCGCGCGGCTGCATGTGCGTGGGTGTTTGTACATAATCAAAAGGCAGCTGTGTCTTGCTCATTTGGGTGGGTGAAAGGGGGGACAGTTTGGAACTGAAAACAAACGGCTAAGTACACATTGCCACCAACAAAATCTCGCTTCCAGAATATAACCTTTTTTTTCTTTTAAAATTTGTTTCTTCTCTACAGCTTTAAAGTTCTCTGTAATTGACTGACGCTCCGTTGAACGTGACCGTATATATCGCTGACTGACATGCCTAATTCCGTTTAATGGCTTCTTCAAACACTCCCAAATTACTTGATTGCTCGTCTCTTCCAGTGCCCCCATACTTCTAGCCAATAGTTCTACATTTGATCCAAACACTTATTTCCAACACAGCGCTGACAAGTCCTGGAATCTTCCGGAGTGACATTCTAACTGACTCCCATATTTGATCTCCATGAGTCGTTCTTCCATCTTGGTTGTTTTTCAAGAGGAACCATGTGTTTTGTCATGGCAAACCTACTGAGAGCACATCTTCTTCACCTTACTTCTGACCACCGTTAGACTCCTCTTTGTCCTGATATCTGCGGAACAGTCACTGGAAGATTTGCGAGTAGCGGTCCATCTTATTTTTTTGCCAAATAAGCCAAACTCCTGTTGTGGGGAGGCAGCAACACCAAACTACATTCAACACCAACTACAATCTCACCATTCTGAAAGCATTTGAACGTTTGAAGCGGGACATCTACTGATTCTTTAACATACACACATGGCAGGTTTGGCTTGTAGTTGTGGAGGACATCAAGCCAAAACTTAGCAGGACTCAGATGGTAAAAGTGGTTTTTCTGTAATGTTTTGTCTTCATAGCGTCTTCATAGGATGAACCTGTGACTCCACTAATAGCTTTTCCTGTCTGTTTTTGCTGACATTCTTGTACTTATCCCATCAGGATATTCTGCATTGTATATGTTATTGGTGGCATGGTGGTGGACTGGTTAGCATGTCCGCCTCACAGTGCAGAGATCGTGGGTTTGAATCTGGTCTTGGGCCTTGCTGTGTGGAGCATGTTCTCCTCTTGTCTGCGGGGGTTTTGTTCGGGTAGTCTGGTTTCCTCCCACATTCCAAAAAACATGCAAACATACAAGTATAATTTTGTGTGTGAATGGTTGTCTATGTGTACTCTGCAATTGTCTGGCAACCAGCTCAGTATGTACCCCACCTCGCCCAAAAATCAGCTGGGATAGGCTGCAGCACACCTATGACCTTTGTGAGGATGAAGCAGTTCGGATAATGGGTGCATGGGTGTGTTGTCGTTGGCCACAGTACATGAGTTTTATTTACCAGTACAGAAAGAGTACCGTACTTGACAAAAAAAAAAAAAAAGTTGCCGTTGTCTTCAGTTTAGATAAATTTGTAAGACTTGTCCACCTCTGAATTGGGAGAAATTGAGAAGATTATGGACATCTCTGATAACCTAAGAAAATATAACCTTTTTCAATTCCACAATTGATACATTTGTGGATACTATTGCCACACATGTGATAGATTGATGTGACATGACGTTAGACACGTGATGAAGCCTTCCACAAGTAAATTTTGGGAGGTGTCAAGATTGGCCGATCCCAGATTTTCCTCAATTTGTTTCTGTATGTGGTTGCACAAATTGAAAGAAATTGCTTCTTAATCGCTCATGATGTCAATCAAGTCAAACAAACACGTTCTCAACCTCTCAATTGGATCAGATCCACTCATGCAGTATTTGAACATTTCTATTGTGTCATTCATATCTCCTGACAGCTAGGAGTTGGCGACATTTGAAAAGTTCACTACAGTGGGGAATTTTCTTGCTGGATTGTGGGTCACCTCATGATGACCCAAGCTCACCTCTGCATTTGTGGCATTTGGTTGCCGCAAGCCCCTGAGCTGGCCTTTGTCAGACCATATGGGACCACAGTAAGCAGCCGCCACATTGCATGACCCGAAGTTCAGTGCCTATAACCTTGCGCGTCTCACCGGAAGCCACCATGTCAGCCAGCAGCCATGTTGTTCCTAGACTTAGTAGTGATGTGTGGTGACCTCATAGCTGATGAATAATAATACTCTGCTTTCAACTCAATACACTGTCACTGTAGACTCACTAGTTTTTACCGAGTTATTAGTTATTTTTCTTATTAAAAGCGTTTGTTGTCCCCCTACACTGTCAGTGTCTCATTCCAATTGAGAGGATGGGTGGGCATTCAGTCAGCGTGTGAATCCAGTCATTTCCCATCGAGAAAAAGTTTTTCAGCAAACAAGTGCTTTCTGACGGAAAAAAAATCCTCTACGTCACCCCCACAGTGAGTATGCCTAAAACCCAAACAAACCAAAATATTTAAAAAAAAAAAAAAATTCTTGGCGGACTGACCAAGGGATACCATCCCCACTGGTTGAGTCTTGAGCGTATTGTGAGATAATGAAGCTGTTCCCAAAATCTATGAAAGTCTAGTACAAACACCTGGGAGGTACAAAATGAACCACGTCTGTGTTAATAATGAACCTTAAGCTTTGTTGTGTACCTGGTAAAGAGAGCGTTATAACTGTCAGGAGAGGTCTTCCTTCGTGTAACTCTAAATAATATATAGCAACAAGCAGGCTAATGTGGGTCATTCACGTAATGCTCGTTTACTAACAGTATGCATTTAATGTTTAAATTTACAGGTGAATTAGGCAAAATAAATATTATTCCAAAGGCAAAGTTTTGTCAATGTAAAAAGCATGTGCAATAGGTCTACTGACCTGACTGATGTTTATTGTGTGAATTGTAATTGTTAGTGATATTGTAGAGGAAAAACACAGATTAACTCCAGAATCGTGAGTAATGTTGTGTATTTTCTGACATCTGTCTTGGCGCCCACACCTCCCAGAAAATATACAACAGTAACAACATCAACTTGTAGCCCGAAAGGCAGAACTCACAGGCCAGTATCCAAGCCTGGCAAGCCGCACCAACAAAGAGAGTGGGTCTAGAGACCAAACCATTCACCGCAGCTAGGCCTTGGTTCAAGTTAAACAGTCCAATCAAATGTGTTTGCTTGCTGTGACTTATTCTTCATGAACACAGTCATGCTTTGGCAGCGAAAGTCCATCCTCATTCAAAATGGTGCGCGGGAGAGACAATTGTTCACATCATTCAACATTAAATCAGTTCTGACTAACCAGAAACACAGTCATTAAAATCCCAGCAGCTGACAGCACTGGAAGCATTTGTTTTTTTCAAAAGAAAGGTCATACTTTTTCTATTTTTTCCAACATCACGTTCAATCTTTACTGATTGGTTCATTCTGCAGTCTGCTCAGGTTTACGGCCTCAGAAATGCGTTTGATGAGACAAACCAACAGACTCAATCGCCGGTACATGCTGAGCCTGAATTTCCATCGTATCAGCATAAGAAAAATATGTTACCCAAAGTTTCATAACTTCAATACTGGGGTTATCAGATTGGGTATACTATGTGTTCCTGCTTGGTATTAAAACCGAGTAAAACATGAGTCAGACAGAATATTTGTACCTTCAAAATCATCACTTTTCAGCAAACCCAAAAAACGGTTATGTTTATTCAACCAGAGGTGAGTATTTCGTCCTAGTGACGGAATGGGCCGACCGATGGATGCCCGTTTTGCGGTCCAAGGAAAAGGAACAAGAAAGTTAATGTCAAAGATCCATATTAACTGGGTTGGCAGTGAATGATTGAAAAAAATGGACTGAGGATGAAGTGGTTCTTCATCTGTCTGTGTAATTGCCACCATCCAGTACCGACAACAAGCGTATCTGCAGGCAACAACCGCATTGCATCACGTGACTTATGCAGTGTGTTGTGCACCATCTTTACGACTGGTCTGCAACACATAATGGGCACACGGCAAAAGTTTTTGGTGCATGTACAATGTCACGCGCATCATTTCCCTGCTCCGTTCCACAAGGCTTTAATCGGCATGTATTTGTCACGGAATAGAGAATGCGCACCACGCTGCTGCTGCAAAGTTAGCTAGCTTGAATGTAGTGGTGCGGTGCGTACATGTGCCTTGATTGATTGTGCAATACAATTAAATGCATAATTTATTCATCTGGGTCTCTTTGTTCTCACAGGCATGACCTCTATTATTGCCGGTTTGTGACTTACTCTAAAAGTAGTGAACTCCAATGGGAGTTGGCCAAAAAATGCACAGGAAACAACCTTATTGTGTCCTAACCTATACCAGCTGCAGCGAGTGAAATGCACACATTTTCAAAAGAACGCGCAAGTTTTGCATCAGTGTGAAGGCGAGCGCGCGCACGTGCACACACACACACACTCACACACACACACCCCCCTTTCTCATACCTTTCTCAAACTGACACACACACACACCAGTGATGGTTCGTCAGGGCCTGCAAGGCCATCTCTGCTGGCCTAAAAATATTTGAATAACAGACTGATGTTAATTGTATTTTGTCCATGAATACGTATTAATTTAATATGTATTCATGGACAAAATGTATTTAATTATTAAATAAGGGCGCTTGGTGGCACACTGGTTAGCATGTCCACCTAACAGTTAGGAGGGTGCCGATTTGATTCCACCTCCGACCCTCCCTGTGTGGAGTTTACATGTTCTCCCCGTGCCCGCGTGGGTTTTCTCAGGGCACTCCGGTTTCCTCCCGCACCCTAAAAACATCTTTTTGTAGGCCAATTGAGCACTCCAAATTGCCCCTCGGTGTGAGTGCGAGTGCGGATGGTTGTTCGTCTCTGTGTGCCCTGCAATCGGCTGGCAACCAGTTAAGGGTTTCTCGTCTACTGCCCGATGCCTGCTGGAGATAGGCTCCAGCACGCCCGCAACCCCCGTGGGGACAAGCGGTATGGAAAATGGATGGATGGAAGTATTAAATTATTCCAAATGGTCTGTCCACTTGCTTTCATTGCGAGCCCCCTGGTTGCGCTGCTTCCAGATGTGTATTATCATATTTAAGCATTTAACCAATCATATTTCAGCCACTATTTGTTGCCAGGGTCAAAGAAATCTGCCTGGAGGCCCTCACAATCAGTTCTGTGGGCCCTGCGGCATAAAATAAATGTCGATCAGACTTGCTTCAACCAATCAGATTTTGAGATGGCGACACCAAGGCCTTCTAGCAAGCTTACGGAAATGTCAGCGTATTCACACACTTTGATAGTATAGTCAGAGTGTACTAGCCAGAGCGAGCAAACTGCATCTGTAGCGAGCTGCACAAACAAAGATATTGTTGTGCCGATGAAGTGAATTTTGAACTTTAGGCGTATCTGTATGTTGCCTTAGATGATCCAATAGTAGCAGTAAGACTATCAAACTATATTTGCTGTACAGAGAAGCTTTAGTTTCAGTAGTGTATAAGTACTTAGTAGAAGATAGAAGGGCCAGTTGTCCGTGACCAGGGAGAATTCAGTTTCAGCAATGTGTGCAATCCTATAATAAGGTAAAGTGGCTGTTGTCGTCCATCACCAACAGCACTGGTCAAGATCTCCTTTTTAGGACTGAAGTAAACTAGTAGATTGAAAACTACAGCTGTTACCCAAAGCCGTGACATCAGCTTCTTGTCAGGTATAAAAGCTACGGGCCTGACAAGAGGGGGGGTTCGCTCTAGCGGGTGCCAGGGGTCTCTCGTTCCAGCGGGGGTTCGCTCTAGCGCGGGCTCGCTCGCTCCCTCTTTTGGGGGGGAGGGCTTTTTTACATCCATGCCTTGGGCCACTCAACTTTTTGGAAAGACTTCACTCTGACATCGGTCGAATAAAATCTTTTCCCAATCAGCCGTGGTCCCTGAAGTGCTTATTTGTCTGGAAACAGCCACCGACCACCGAGTGTTTTTTTGGAGACCAGCGAAGCAACTAAAACCATATACCACACTGATTTAATAGCTGTTTTGTCAACCCACAATGGCAAAAGGAGGAGAAGAAATGGATTTGGTTGCAGATTTACTGTCAAAGCCATTTTCAAGACGGACCTTTCAAGAAAAGCATGCTTCTATTGAACGGGCATTCTCAGCCCTAAAGCAAATTAAAACATGCCAGAAATATGACAGGGCAGGCTCCACTTTCAGTATTAGCTTCGATGGCGATAGAAAAGGACTTCTTGACGGAACTGAAACACACAGATAATCTGCACAACAGAGTCATTGAAATCTTCTTGGGAAAAGAAAGGAGGATGGATTTTGTTTACAAATATTCAGGATTTTGGGTGAGTAAAATGTTGCTATATTCCTCAATAATATTGCAATTTTATCAAGTTATTTTTATCCTTTTTATACTATGTGTCGGAGCTGTACCTGCAGTAGAAGTTTTATAGCCATATAATAGTTATTGAGGGTTGGATTGATTCAGGCGGAGCACTAATGAAGGCCTAGGCGTGAAATGCACGGCCCGCCATTGGTACACATTAATATCTCAACAAGAGATTGGATTCCGTGTCATTTCTTGTCAAGTAATCACACTGTGAAGACCTCGATAGCAAATGCAAAAAACTTTACCATCTTTGAAATTAGCGGTTTAAGGCACGGGAGACATGGGCCTGCGGCCACAGTTTTTTGTGTCACGTGGGGGTGGCTCGTGAAGATTAAGATTCGGGTTGTTCCAAGCATTCTTGTTCAGCTGTTACTCGTGACTCCACGCCAGATTCGGGTCAAAAGTGTGAAACCTGGAAAAAAATAGATTAGAATCTGAAAAAACACGAGGGTAACCTGAAAAAAAGAGCTGGGAATCTGAAAATATAAAACTTGCAACCGAAGAAAACAGACCTCAAAACTTGAAAAATAAATGGAGGTGAAACCTGAAAATAGTTTATTCAAAAACTCTTTTTTCAAGTACGGATTTTGGTTTTCAAGTATAACTTGCAGTTGTGGTTCTAAGGGCACAACATTAAGCAGGCTCTGGTCGAGTGGTCAAAGCCATTGCCTCCGATAAGATGGAACCATGAGTTGAGGCCGACCTTCCCCACGGGCTGCCCTTTGCCATTTTTCCGAAGGAACCCAGGCGTTGGCAGATCCGCTGCCCTGTGCTTCACCAAAACGTGGCTCGACGAAAACATCCCCGACCATGGCGTCGAGATTCCTGGGTTTCAGCTACTACGAGCAGATCGCAGCACGGAGCTCATGGGAAAAACAAAGGGAGGTGGTGTATATTTTTACATTAATCATCAGGTTGGTGTACTGATGTCACAATGTTGAAAGAGTCTTGCAGCCCTCTCCTAGAGACACTTTTCATAAACTCCTGGCCGTTTTATTCACCATGGGAGTTTTTGATCGTAATGGCGGCTGTTTACCTTCCACCACGTGCACTCAAAGCCATGCAGCTGCTGGCTGACCAGATAACAGGCATGGAGGAAAAAAACTACCAAACTCACTGATCATTGTTTTGGCTGATTTTAACAGAATGAACCTCACGCACGAACTCCTCAAATACAGACAGCACATAACGTGTCCCATCAGAGGCACAAATACACTGGACCACTGCTACTCCATAATAAAGGACGAATAAATGGAACGTGGAGTCAAAGCAGGACCTCCAAGCCTGCTTTGACTGCACCGATTGGGGGGTTCTGAAGCTGCAACTTCAGACCTGCATGAATAGAATAGAATAGAATAGAATAGAATAGAATAGAATAGAATAGAATAGAATAGAATAGAATAGAATGCCCTTTGTCATTTTACAACTTAGTTGTACAATGAAATTCGGATAGCTGGAAGGGCCTAGTGCAAACATACAAAATTTAAAAAAGTATAAAAGGAAGTCTGAGAATAAAAGTGAAATATCTTATTCACAGTATAGCTATCAGTCTAAGAATGAAGGTTAAAAAAATCGTATTTACAGTATGTTCAATGTGGGTATATGTATTAACTTGAATGAGGTTTGTACAGAAAGTAAATAATAAATAGTAAATAGTTATGGCACGTAGTTTTTAAAGGAGTGTCAGTGTTGTATTATAGCTGGTATTGTTTTCTCTCAGAGTTCAACTCACTGACACTGTGACATCATACATCAGCTTTTGTGAGGACTTGGGTGTGTAGACCAAGACCTGCACGTACAACAACAACAAACTGGTTTACACCAAACCTCAGGATGCTGAGCAAAGCCAAGGAGTATGTCTACAGGAGTGGAGACCGTGACCTGTTCAGGTAGGCCAGGAACACACTGACACAAGAGATCAGGAAAGCTAAAAGGAGCTATGGGCAGAGTTTGGAGAGACACCAATCCTGAGCCCTCATCAGTGTGGAAAGGCCTGCAGAGCATCACGGGCTTCAAGAAACCAACCCCCTGTCCTGTGGAGAACACAAGGCTTGCAAACCTGCGAAACAGGTCTTACTGCAGGTTTGAACAGTCCACCCACACAACAGGAGCTCCTACATCACAATCAACATCCACATCCCCCCCCACAACCCCCTTGTTCACACCTCCATTGTCATCACCTACTCTCTTTCAGAAGCCGCGCCCTCACTTCAGATTCGCGAGGAGGTGTGTCAGATGTTCCGGAAACAAAAGGTCATAAAGGCACCAAGCCCAGACGGCGTGTCCCCCTCCTGCCTGAAAGTCTGTGCTGAACAGCTGGCACCCACCTTTGCACAGATCTTCAACCGTTCCCTGGAGCTGTGTGAGGTGCCCTCGTGCTTCAAAAGCTCCACCATTGTACCGGTGGCCAAGAAGCCCGCCATCACAGTTTTGAATGATTATAGACCTGTCTCTCTGACATCTGTTGTCATGAAATCCTTTGAGAGGCTAATGTTGAGCCATCCGAAGGGCATCACGGGCCCCCTGCTCAACCCCTTGCAGTTTGCCTACCGGGCAAACAGGTCGGTGGATGATGCGGTGAACATGGGACTGCACTACATCCTGCGCCACCTAGACACCCCAAGAACGTATGCCAGGATCCTGTTTGTGGACTTCAGCTCGGCGTTCAACACCATAGCTCCCGATATCCTCCACCAGAAGCTCATCCAGCTCGCGGTGCCTGCCTTCACCTGTCAGTGGATCACCAGCTCCCTGACCAACAGGAGACAGCAGGTGAGGCTGGGGACCATCACATCAGACACATGCTCTTCTCTCTCTACACCGATTGCTCCTTAGGAGACCCTTCTGTGAAACTCGACACCACTCTCATCGGACTGATCCGGTACGGTGACAAGAATGCGTACAGACAGGTGGAGTGGCTGGTCCACTGGTGCAGCCAAAACCACCTGGAGCTGAACCCGCTCAAGACCATGAAGATGACTGTGGACTTCAGGATAGACCCTTTGCCACTTTCACCCCTCACCATCCTCAGTAATGCTATTCTTACCACAGACACCTTCAAGTTCCTGGGATCCACAATCTCTCGGGACCTGAAATGGACCATCCGGAAGAAGGCCCAGCAGAGGTTGTACTTTCTGAGACAGCTCAGTAAGTTCAACCTGCCACAGGAGCTGCTGATGACCTTCTACACTGCCATCATCCAGTCTATCCTCTGCACCTCCATCACTGTTTGGATCGGCCACCAAACAAGACAAGCACAGACTGCAACGGACAATCAGGACTGTGGAATAGATAATCGGGACCAACCTTCCATCTATCCAGGACTTGTACCTGTCCAGGACCAGGAAACGTGCAAGTAACATCTCTACAGACCCTTCTCACCCAGGTAGGTCTGTTCAAACTACTCCCCTCCAGACGGCGTTACAGAGCGCTGTACGCCAAAACCAGCAAACACAGACATAGCTTCTTCCCCCAGGCTGTCGCTCTGATGAACTCACACCACTCAAGAGTTATCACTGGGCAATAACATCCTGCTCTTGCTACTTAAATGTTGTTAGTCACCTGAATGTTGCTAGTCACTTAAATGTTGTCCAGAGGCTGAGATCAACCGGAGTCAAATTCCTTGTTTGGCATGCACAAACTTGGCCAATAAGACCGATTCTGATTTTGATTAGGCCACAATTTCCAACGCTTGCTGGAGCGGTAAAACCCATGAGCCATGAGCTAATGGGTTAATGAATACCTTCAAAAATAAGGCCTCAGTCATAAAAAGGCAGAATGCCTTCTCCGCGTCCGGAATTATTATGGTTATCTTGGGATCTTATTCAGAACTGAGCATAGAGTGGTAGATTTACAGGTGGATTGGGGCAGCGTCTGCAACGATGTGGTTTGCTGTGGTGAAAAAGGAGTTAATCCAAAAGTCAAAGCTCTAGCTGAGGTAAGTCTGGGCCTTCTTGTTTAGGTTCCTCCAGCAGCAGTAACCCAACCTCAGATAGGACCTCTGTTAGGGTTGATAGATTAGTTTGTTGGAATGTAACCTGTAATAATTAACCAAATGTGCCCTGTCTTAACAAAGTAGTAGAAGAAAGTGCTAAGATATTTTGAACTGATTGACCAGCTGCAGAGGAAGCAATCAAAGTTGTTCTGTTTACACAATGTCGTAAAACACCCCTACTATGCACGGGCTTCAACCCCATCCTGTCCACTCTCACCCCCATCCTGTTTCTCTCAATAAAAATGCTCTTGCAAGAGGCCTGAGTCAGACCTCATTTGATCATCGCTGTATGCACAGTGACGAATGACTCTCCACTTGCAAGTGCTTCAAAAGGGCATACTGTCTCTCGTGTGGTTCTTGCAATAAGTTAGAGTGAGCACCACTCTAACAACCTCATTATGCTGTTTTTATTTTTTTCGCTTGATTCTAGCTAATGTAAAAAATAAACAGAATCTTTATAGTAGCTAATGTATGCCAAATGTTAAAAAGTAAAATGACATACTTGAACTCTAAAGCTGATTCATATGTAGAAGATATTGCTAATATGTATGCTAATACGCATGTATAACAATATTTATGCTCATATGTAGAGGGTCTTGATAAAAATCTGTGAGTGACGACATTACGAATTGGTATTGTTGGGGTGGGGCAGACAATAAAAATCCAACACAGTGCCAAACAAAGTTTTATTCAAGTTTTAAAATTTAAAGCACATTATTGTGAATATCAACAAAGAACCAATTAACAGAAAAGCTAAATTGCATCCTTCTGAACCATGTGTAAGCTTCCTTCACATTTTCTTCTCAGTCACATATGATGCATAGACATATTTATACAGTAGCTTTTGCAAAACTACAATCCTGTGTCCAAAAAGATTGGTTGGTCCCTAAAACAGAAATGAGCACAAAAATGGAGAGGTGAAATGTTGACAAATTGAATCACTAAGCCTAGCAGTTTACTCCCCTTGAGTGGGGTTCATACATACCAATAACTGGGCTAAATTTGCCTGCTTATTCCAATCACACAATAACTGGGGCCCGATGGCCCAGGGCCACCACAAAAGTGTGGCGCCACCGGCAGTTCACTGGTGTAGGTCCAATTAGGCCAGTACAAATTTGATAATTAAATGTGCTGAAATCAACACGTTCTTGCACTTTTAATATATAAAATTAAATATTTTGAGTTTTATCCACTGAAAGTGATCACTCATCTTTGCTATTTTTAACACTGCAATACAGGTTTCAAAGGCCCCATTCTATGTGCACTGTTGGTCACTTATTTCATCCACAGATAACCCTATAGGCTATATAATAAATTTTGTTGAGTACTGCTTTAAATAACAATAATGATATATTGGAGAGTGAAGAGTGGCTGCCTTGATCGCCATATTTGCATGCAATTTGGCTGCCAAGACGACACACACTCCACAGGTATATAATTATAAATTTCTTTAAAAGGAAGCCCGACCAGAACAGTTCTCAAAATAGAACCACTTATCTACACGTTGATGGAAATACATAATTCCTCATTAATTCAAATGATCCTTTTTGTTTACATAATACATAATTTAATACACAGCATACATTTGTTAAACGCAATTTGATGACGTGGTATGGTTGCTCCCCACATTGCTGCCCTATGCTGAGCAAAGTCAAACAATTGCAAACTACTTCTAGCATACAAAAAAGGAGTCAAAACACCACACTCCGTGGCTTTTGATTGTAATTTTCAATCAAAAGGGAATAAAGAAAGTGAAGTTATTTCATTGCTTTCCTTAAGAAACAGTTAGGAAAACAATGGTAGTGGCCATCTGACCTAAGACTTGTGGCTGTGCACTCCAGATGCATTTGAGGTTTTCCATTGCCCTCAGCACATGAGAACTGGTGTGTCTGGCTAGAAGCGACGGTTAAACCACGAAACAGGGAAAGAGAGCAGAACCGTCATCACAATAAGCAGCCACTGTAAAAACTGTGCCGCCCACAACTCCTCTCTCTGCACATCTGCCATCTTGATTTGTTGAGTAAGCGTTGCAACCCACATGCTTAATGTGTGCGTATAAAAGTTTTTAATATGGCTTAATGTTACAAAACTATAACCAGTCGCCACCAAAACTCGAAATTCATGTGCGCTACTCTACCTATGCCCACATCAATTCCTAAAAATATCATAATCACCTAAATATTCTGAAATCTTCCTCTCTATAGGTGCTCACTCAAGCTTGTCCCATAATGAAGAAAACGCTTGATTATCATTCCTGTCATTTTCATCTAAAAAATTAAAATTATTACAATTATATCATTATTCATCTTAAAATGTGGAGCATTCTTCAAATCTCTAGGAGCGCCATTTTCTAACATGTCTAACATAACCTTATCGTGGTATTTGTAAATTCACAAAACCCCGAGAATCCCAAGCCCGATGATTTTCTCAAGCCACTGTGGACCAATCAAAGAGTAACAGTATGTCTGGGGGCGAGATGTGTGGCTGTGACGACAACAAATACGCCGCAGCTGGAGGAAAACGAACAAATCAAACATGGAACACCGGTCGACGAATGCATAAACAATAAAATAAATTCTGTTATTGCAGTTCTTGCTGTTCTCAAGACGCCTGTAACTCCCCGGGCTTGTTCTATTTGGGACACTACATATTAAGGGGTTTTAATGGATGTAAAATCCAAACTATGTGGGGATTGCTTCAATATTTTCAGAGGTACGGGGTGCCGAGCCAACTGATAAGGGCGGTTCGGTCCCTGTATCACCGATGCCAGAGTTTGGTCCGCATTTCCGGCAGTAAGTCGGATTTGTTCCTAGTGAGGGTTGGACTCCGCCAAGGCTGCCCTCTGTCACCGATTCTGTTCATAATTTTTATGGACAGAATTTCTAGGCGCAGGCGTTGAGGTGGTCCGATTTGGGGACCTCAGCATCTAGTCTCTGCTTTTTGCAGACGACGTGGTGCTGTTGGCTTCTTCAGGCCATGATCGCCAGCTCTCACTGGAGCGGTTCACAGCCGAGTGTGAAGCGGTCGAAATGAGGGTCAGCACCTCCAAATCCGAGTCCATGGTCCTCGATCGGAAAAGGGTGAAATGCCCTCCCCGGATCGGGGATGAGATCTTGACCCAAGTGGAGGAGTTCAAGTATCTTGGGGTCTTGTTCACGAGTGAGGGGAGGATGGAGCGCGAGATCGACAGGCAGATCGGTGCAGCGTCGGCAGTAATGCGGACTCTGTACCGGTCCGTTGTGGTAAAGAGAGCGCTGAGCCAAAAGGCAAAGCTCTCAATTTACCGGTCGATTTACGCTCCTACCCTCACCTATGGTCACGAGCTATGGGTCGAAAGAACGAGATCCCGGATACAAGCAGCCGAAATGAGTTTTCTCCGCAGGATGTCCGGGCTCTCCCTTAGAGATAGGGTGAGAAGCTCGGTCATCCGGGAGAGACTCGGAGTAGAGTCGCTACTCCTCCACGTTGAGAGGAGCCAGATGAGGTGGCTCGGGCATCTCATCAGGATGCCTCCTGGACGCCTCTCTGGGGAGGTGTTCCAGGCATGTCCCACTGGTAGGAGACCCAGGGGACAACCCAGGACGCGCTGGAGAGACTATGTCTTTCAGCTTGGGATCACCCGGGATGAGCTGGATGAAGTGGCTGGGGAGAAGCTCCTGAAGCTGCTGCCCCCGCGACCCGACCCCAGATAAGCGGAAGAAGATGGATGGATGGATGGATGGATGGATGGATGGATGGATGGATGGATGGATGGATGGATGGATGGATGGATTGATTTTCAGAGGTTGAAGTGGGCCTAAGTGGGGTGTACATGTGCATTTTGCCTGAGATTGGTCATATTTTTTAATAAGTTAACACGTACTACATTCTGTTAAGCTCTATGGTTAACCTCTATGGGGGGTTTAAGCTTGATGCCCAAAAGATCCAAAAATACTGTGGCGATTGTTTTGGTATTTTCAGTGGTTTACGTGGGCATTATGTAGAGATGTAGATGTAAATTTTGATAGGTTGTAGTTTTCTGATATTAAGCTTTTTGATATAAACGTTTTGAACTGCCACCATTTTAACGCATTGTCATTTGTCAATTGTCCTAAAGCAATTTGAACAACTGAGATTGCAGTAAATTCCATACCACTTTCTATGATTTGTTGGATGACCCATCATTCATTTTATTTGTCAAAATTAAACACAATATTACAGTAACTTGAAGCACGTCTTCTCTCAACAAAACAGAACGGCCACCACGGAAACTGACAACGGCCACCACGGAAACTGACAAGGTTTACCGGCCTCATCCGAAGGTGCCTATTGATGTTTATAATTTTTAATGTATTTTTCATTAATTGTAACATTATTCTTTTAAACCAGATGCAGTACCTACCATACTTCCAGAGCCTGAATGCCCACGAGTGAAGAATAAAAACCGTGCTAAAAGACGTACCTGAACCATGCTTCTTCAGTAGCTGCACGGACAACCAACGGGCATCGATTTCGCAACGAAGCAAACGAATGCTAAATGCCATTTATGCAACTTGAAATCTGTAAATGTGTAAAAGTCACATTCGACAGAGGTATCCACTGAGATGCATGCATGTTTGAAAATGACAAACACTAGCTTCCTCATGTCCGTGATCTCCATTTTCACACGGGCTTCTTCCTTACTTTCCTCATGTTTTTGTCCGTGTTCTGGTTTGAATCAAAAAGGCTGAACACTGGAGTTTATTGTTGCTAACAGATTACTGCAACTGCTAAAAACAATCATGTTACATCACAGCCCAGAATGCATTGCAATGGAAGTTTCTACAAAATTATTTTTGTCACTCTTCTAATTATTTTATTAACTACCAAATAAACGATACAGATCAAAAATCATTCCAAAAAGGCCTCCTTTTAAGTATTGCTTTAAATCAGGGCTAGTGCTGTCTTTAGCAGATCCATCATAACTTGGCCTTAAAAAGGGATTACTGTACTTAATGCCTGATCCTGATGTCTGGTGTGTGCTGTATTATCTACATGGAGAACAGTTAACACACCGACAACTGTATATGAAAAACCTGTTGGTTCTTTATGATCTAAATTCTTGTGTGCAGTCAATATAAGAAGTTTTGAGCCACCACATAGTTACCACATAAGCTAACAGTTAGCTTAGTGCTGTCTTTTTTGTATTTTCTGGCAGTCATGGTGCCTTGTAGCACCATGCTGCTTCTAGCAGGACACTTGTCATTGTCTTAACATTGGTAAACATTTTGCAAATCTGTATGTGCATAACCTGCTTTGGCAGAGGTTTGATATACTGATCAATTATGAGAGCCCCTTTGCTACAAACATAGATGTTTACCTCATAACATGGAAATACAACCACAACATACTGAGCTTCCATTCATGAGCAAAGTCAAGCTCTTTTATCTATCTTTTATCAAAGTAATTAGCAGAAAAAGGCACAACAAAATCCAAACCATAACAATTTTAATTATATTTGCTCCTAAGTTTCTCCCCGCTGATCATTGATCCAGAAAAACATTTACCACAGTAAACTCATTTTAAACGAGCTTCACCGGGCAAATCTCCCGGTGTGACAGGGTCGAGGCATAGATTTGATTTTCTTTGAAGAGCTTTTGTGCCTTTGATTTGGTTTAGTGGCTTGTTTGCCCTTCATTTTGACATCTTTGTAAGTCTGGTAACTACCACTAGATAAATATACAATAACTAAGGTATTATGGGCTCGATGCTTGGCAGACATCTTGGGATAACGTGGGTAACCAATGTCTAAAAAGTCACATCTTTAGAGTTCAAACACTCCCTATTTTAGTTCAAGACGGACACAAGGAAAACAAATTACAGTTTTCTTAGCTAATGACATCATGCAACTACAGACAGCTGCTGTGCAAAACAAACAAAAATTGGAAAAAAAAATTGGTGCAAAAAAAGTGCCTGCAAGTAGATTCGATTACAAAAGTCATTTTTAGCAACGCTAATCTATCATCTGAGAAAAATTTGAGACATAGCCAAGATCACAAATGTGTGCTTTGAAAAAAAATGAGGGAATACCCAGAGCAGAGATAAACATTTGAAACAAAAGTGTGTCTTCATGACAGAATGATCTGAAAAGAAAAGTGAGCTGTGCTCACTTGCATCGTCCACACGTAATAAGTAGCACTGATCTGAAGTCAACTCGAGTGAGAGCACATCAAAATAAATCCTGCTGCAGCAGCACCAGTCTGCTGAGTGTCCGTGGCCAGCCTTCATGGGATCTCTTCCCAAAACTGACCTGGAATCATCTTTAACCATTACATACCCGCCGCCCTCACTCCTGAAGCATTTTCATTTCAGTCTGCAGTGATGCCTTTCTCTCGCAGCTCCTCTGTCACACGCACCAGATAAGTGGGGTCTGGGTAGCCAAAACTGGGACGAGAAAAAGAAACATAACTTCTGCAGTTTGTAAAGTCAGGAACGAGGAAGGCAACATCTACCATATCGAAGTGATACAAGTGATACATTTGGCGACCAGTATTACAGTGGCGGTTCCACACTGAATTACTCCCTGGGTGAGACTACTTCAGAGTGCTGTCCCATGTAAAAAAAAACAAAAAAAAAAACACATTTTACTTCACACAGACACTTTTTTTAGGACAGTATATGCGTCAAAATATTTTACAATTGCACCTGTAATTGCAATTGCACTTGATATACCACAATATAACTTGTACAAAACATCCCTCCATGAATTATAAATTTAAATACCTAAACAGGCCTTTGCATGCTAAATGTCATTAAGGTAAATATCATAATAATGTAATAAATAATGTAATAAATAATAATAATAATAAATAGTGTAATAAATGTCATTAGTCTATCTTTTAAGGGAGGAGGAACGATTAGCTCCTTAACATCCCTGAATTCAATGCTTGGCAAACTTTCAGTTATAACACAAAATACAGTCATCACGTTAATGTAGTTGCACGAGCAAATGGCAAATGATCGTCTAAGGGTGTTTTCACACTTGGTCCCTAAACGAACTCAGATCGATGACTCAGCATTTTTTGTGCCTATGTGAACACGCCAACCGTACTCAGACCCCTTTAAAACGAACCGTACTGAGACCACCTCAGGAGGTGGTCTCAGTACGATTCGCTAAAATGTCAACGGTACGGTTCACCTAATCTGTGCATTGTGAACACAAAGCGCACTGGGTTCACTTCGCCTTTTTGCACTGTATTGTAACCTCCTTGGCTTGCCGTAGATTGGTCACGTGACTGCAGGCGCAAAAACAAATCTGTAGAGAACAGAGAATCCAAAGTATGGCAGCAGCAAGTCGTGGTCGTGACCGTGGTTCTAATAGTAAACGTGGAGAAGCGTGTGCCGTTCAAAGTTCTGCCACGGCACCTGGACGCGGCACAGTTTGGGGAGAAGACGAAACGGAATGTCTTTTGGAAATTTGGAACGACGACAGCATTAAATCACATCTACCTACGACCCACCGTAATGCGAAAGTATTTCAAGAATTTTCTGAGAGAATGAAAGCAGCCGGTTTTGATAGAACTTCTATACAATGCAGAATAAAAGTGAAAAAAACTAAAGTATTTAGCTACTCGAGATAAAATGGGAATAAATAGGGAGTCAGGGGATATAAAAAACTACCCAGAATGCAGTGCAGTGGGAGTGTGAGAGCTCTCGAGGACCTAGTGTGAACAGAAAGAGGACTGAGGCCCCATCAAGGCTGAACTGAACCAGAAAGTGAACTCGGTCCTCTTTGAAATACACTCACAATGTGAACACAAAAAGAACTGAGTTTTTTCCCTCTCGGTCCACTTTTTGGTCCACTTAAAGAGGCCTGACTTTGGTTCTTTTAAAAGGGTCCAGGTGTGAAAACACCCTAAGTGGACATTCATTGACACCCTCCATCAGGAGGGTAAGACACAAAAAGAAATTTCTCAAAGAGAAAGCTGTTCACAGAGTGCAGTTTCAAAACACATCCACATAATGTCTTTTGGATGCGGTAAATGTGGCAGGAAACGCTGCACAACCAAGAGAGATGACCGCAGCCGCTTCCAGAATTTGGGGGAGCTTTAAAAACAGTGGACTGAAGCTGGAGTCCAGGTATCAAAAGCCACTGTTCACAGACGTGTCCAGGAAATGGCCTACAATAGCCGTATTCCCATGGTCAAGCCACTTCTGAAGTGTCTGACTTGGGCTATGAAAAAGAAGCACTAGACAGCTGCAGAGTGGTCCAAAGTCCTCTTTTCAGACGAAAGCAAGTTTTGTATTTCATTTGGAAGTCAAGGCGCAAGAGTCTGGAGAAAGGCTGGAGAGGAGCAAAATCCAAGTTGCTTGAAATCCAGTGTGAAGTTCCCACAGTCAGCGATGGTTTGGGGAGCCATGTCAGCTGCTGGTGTTGGTCCACTGTAGTTCATCAAGTACAGAGTAAATGCAGCTGTGTACCAAGAGATTTTAGAGCACTACATGCTTCCGTCTGCTGAAAAGCTCTATGGAGATGATGATTTCATTTTCCAGCATGATCTGGCACCTGCCCACAGTGCCAAAACCACCAGTAAATGGCATTACTGTCCTCGATTGGCCTGCCAATTCCCCTGACCTGAACCCCATAGGTAATTTGTGGGGTATTGTGAAGAAGAAGGTGAAAGACACCAGGCCCAACAATGCACATGAGCTAAAGGCCGCTATTGAAGCATCCTGGGCATCCATAACACCTCAGCAATGCCACAGGCTGATTGCCTCCATGCCATGCCGCATTGATGCAGTAATCCGTGCAAAAAGATTCCCAACCAAGTACTGAGTGCATTAATGGACATTTTCAAATGTTTGATTTTGTTTTGCTGTTATAAATCTTTTTTTTTACATGGTCTGAGGAAATATTCTAATATTTTGAGATTATGTCTCAAGTCATTAAGGACAAACTCTTCAATCAAATCAACACATCTAATTATTTATAGATAAGTGTGTTTTCCATGAAAAGTCAACACTTATTCACCACCAAACGTTGTGAAATGAATAGAAAATAGAGTCAAGACATTGACAAGGTTAGAAATAATGATTTGTATTTGAAATAAGATTTTTTTTACATCAAACTTTGCTTTCGTCAAAGAATCCTCCATTTGCAGCAATTACGGCATTGCAGACCTTTGGCATTCTAGCTGTTAATTTGTTGAGGTAATCTGGAGAAATTGCACCCCACGCTTCCAAAAGCAGCTCCCACAAGTTGGATTGGTTGGATGGGCACTTCTTGCGTACCATACGGTCAAGCTGCTCCCACAACAGCTCAATGGCTTTCAGATCTGGTGACTGCGCTGGCCACTCCATTACCGATAGAATACCAGCTGCCTGCTTCTGCTCTAAATAGTTCTCGCACAATTTGGAGGTGTGTTTGGGCTCATTGTCCTGTTGTAGGATGAAATTGGCTCCAATCAAGCGCTGTCCACTGGGTATGGCATGGCGTTGCAAAATGGAGTGATAGCCTTCCTTATTCATAATCCCTTTTACCCTGTACAAATCTCCCACCTTACCAGCACCAAAGCAACCCCAGACCATCACATTACCTCCTCCATGCTTAACAGATGGCGTAAGGCATTCTTCCAGCATCTTTTCATTTGTTCTGCGTCTCACAAACGTTCTTCTTTGTGATCCAAACACCTCAAACTTGGATTCATCCGTCCACAACACTTTTTTCCAGTCTTCCTCTGTCCAATGTCTGTGTTCTTTTGCCCATCTTAATCTTTTTCTTTTGTTGGCCAGTCTCAGATATGGCTTTTTCTTTGTCACTCTGCCCTGAAGCCCAGAATCCTGCAGCCGCCTCTTCACTGTAGATGTTGACACTGGTGTTTTGCAGGTACTATTTAATGAAGATGCCAGTTGGGGACCTGTGAGGCGTCGGTTTCTCAAACCAGAGACTCTAATGTACTCATCTGCTTGCTCAGTTGTGCAACGCGGCCTCCCTCTTCTTTTTCGACTCTGGTTAGAGCCTGTTTGTGCTGTCCTCTAAAGGGGGTAGTACACACCGTTGGAGGAAATCTTCAATTTCTTAGGAATTTCTCACATGGAATAGCCTTCATTTCTAAGAACAAGAATAGACTGTCGAGTTTCAGATGAAAGTTCTCTTTTTCTGGCCATTTTGAGCGTTTAATTGACCCCACAAATGTGATGTTCCAGAAACTCAATCTGCTCACAGGAAGGTCAGTTTTGTAGCTTCTGTTACGAGCTAAACTGTTTTCAGATGTGTGAACATGATTGCACACGGGTTTTCTAATCATCAATTAGCCTTCTGAGCCAATGAGCAAACACATTGTACCATTAGAACACTGGAGTGATAGTTGCTGGAAATGGGCCTCTATACACCTATGTACACCTGCAAAAAACCAGACATTTGCAGCTAGAATAGTCATTTACCACATTAGCAATGTATAGAGTGTATTTCTTTAAAGTTAAGACTAGTTTAAAATTATCTTCATTGCAAAGTACAGTGCTTTTCCTTCAAAAATAAGGAAATTTCAATGTGACCCCAAACTTTTGAACGGTAGTGCACGCGCGCACGCACGCACGCACGCGCGCGCGCACGCGCACGCACACACACACACACACACACACACACACACACACACACACACACACACACACACACACACACACACACACACACACACACACACACACACACACACACACACACACACACACACACACACACACACACACACACACACACACACACACACACACACACACACACACACACACAGTGGAGCCTGGGTTTTCGACCACAATCCGTTCCAGAAGGCTGTTCGAGAAGTCAATCGTTCAAATTCCGAATCAAGTCCTCCCATTACAAATAATAGAAGAAAAAGAAAATTCGTTCCAAACAAAAAATTGCTTTTTTAAAGCATTTTTTCATTATTTTACACCATAAACTGCACAAATAAGTGAGTAGGTAATGTATAAATAAATAATATAAATAATAAACTGAATTAATAGAGTAGGCTAGGCTGGGGAATGTATTGCCGTATCTGTAGCAACTCGCTTGTGTGTGTCATTCTAATAGTAAAAGATATCTTTTTAAATTGTGAGCGGGTAAAAAGCACATCAAAACATTGTTTTTATTTTTACCAATGAAAGACAACATTTCAAAGATCATGTGAAAGAAAACAGCAAAAACGTTTTCTTAATTTCAAAAAGGTAAGCACAGTCGCCCCTCTCGCAACATCACTTCCTTTAAGAGCGTATTTGTTTTTCAGGGTCGAGCTTATTGTCGATTTTGCCATGCAAAACTCCCTCGCCAACTCTGACACGCACACCGGACTCATATTTTGTGATTAATTCTTTTTTAAATTCAACCATTTTGCGCATGTACTTTCCTCTCCCACTTGCTTCCTTTGGAGGCATGATTAGCGTTGATGCAGTCCTCAGAGTAACGAGAATGTAATAACGAAAGGAGTCAGTTGGCATGCGGGTCCTCTCGGCTCATCTCGCAAGGTTCAACAACCGAAATTTCGTTTGACATCCGAAGCAAAAAAATCTCGACTTTTTTGCTCGAATACCGATTTGTTCGAGAACTGGGACGTTCGAAAATCGAGGCTCCACTGTATTTACCGTAATTGCCGGACTATAAACCGCACCGGATTATAAACCACACCAGCTAAAATTCAGGGATATTTCAGTTTTTTTCTTACATAAGCCGCACCGGACTATAAGCCGCATGTGCACACGAGTTTTTTTTACAAAGAAAGACAGTACATAGAAAGCCTTCTTAACGTTTTAATAACATACTTGAACATGTCTTTCTAAACATTGCCTGTGACGCAGCAGTAGTACCGCAGCAACGCGGAAGTGTGCACGCGAGTTATTAGCAAAGAAAGACTGGACACAAAGTTTTTTTAAAGCTTTAATAACATACCTTAACATTTCTTTCCAAACACTGCCTGTGACACGGCAGTAATACCGCAGCAACACGGAAGTAACACAGCAAAGTCACTGAGACGCGGCAGTAACACAACAGCAATACAGCAGCAACACGGTAGCACAGCACTAACAGGGCTGGTTAAAAAAAACATACCGTAAAAGTTAAAAAAAAGAGCCGTTTTCATCTTCCTCCTGTGTATTGAAATCATCGAAGTCTTCCTCCTTAATGTCCGATTGGAATAGCGTTAGATATCCTTCGCCTCACACTTTCTCAGTCTCTTTCGTCGTCGCTTTTATGCATTTCTTCGAGTGTGAAGAGGGTCTGTTCATGCTAATCTTATTCGTGCACAAAGCGCTAAATTACATTAAACTAGCGAGCGACACGTATAGCTTAAAAGCGGCCTCATATGCATTTCTTTTGTCCCCCATAATGACGGTTTGTATATAAAAGCTTCCTGTCTTTGTGTGAGCGCGGGTGTGTGCGTGATGCGCGAGACGATCAAAACACAAACTAGCGCGTCTTCTTCAGCGCATTATCTCTTCTTCGTCTGTCTCACTCTTGCTTCCTGCTAGAGCGCCCCCTGGAGACCGGAGGCCGTAAAAATCCATAAGTACGCTCCAGAGTAGACACAAGATAATGTCATCAACATCGACTGCCTTTGGCTTAAAAGCGGCATCATATGCATTTCTTTTGTCCCCCATGATGACGGTTTGTGTATAACGGCTTCCTTTCAGTAATGTCCGTCTTGATCGCGTTTTGCGTGATGCGCGAAATGTAAACACAATAGCGCGTCTTCTTTGGCGCATTATCTCTTCTTCGCCTGTCTCGCTCTTGCTTCCTGCTAGAGCGCCCCCGGGAGGCCGGAGGCCGTAAAAATCCATAAGTGCGCCGCCGTTTAAGGTTCAAAGTAATTCTGAATAAAATGCATTAAAAGTTCACATTCATTACAACTTGTTTTTGGTGAACAAAATGTCAGAAGAATTGAATTCAAATGCTGATTGATTGGGTTTTAATACAATGCAGATGGTCCAAACAGCGCCACTGCTTTGTGTAATCTCTGAGTGACATGGCAGAGTAAGAGAAAGGGTTTAGAGCACAGGTGTCAAACTCAAGGCCCAGGGGCCAGATACGGCCCGCCACATCATTCTATGTGGCCCGCGAAGACAAATTGTGCATCAAATTCGTGTGTCATGACTAGAATTGCAAATTGTCTTCACTTTTAATATTATCTTTTTTTTTTAAATATTTGACCGGTTTTTACTCATCTGATTTGAAAACGAGTTATTTGTCAGTTTGTTTTGTAGCTTTTACTGTATATAATAGTGTTAAGAGTAAAAGCGATCAAGTCATCACAAAAATCACGAAAAAAATCTTATATAAGCCGCACCGCAGGATCCAAAATTTTGGAAAAAAGTCGCAGCCTATAGTCCGGAAATTACGGTACTTTATTGATTCCTTGCTTTTAAAAATAGCTCAGTTTGCTTACAAATTACTTTTAGCAGACGCAGCAAATCCGCTTAACATACAAATGACTGTTTTTGCCAGTATATTTTTGGAAGTGTGTGTATTAGTTTAGGGGCATTTTTATTTCTAACTAAAATCAATTAAGTCTTAGTTTGTGTTGCGTGTGTCATGGAATTATTAATTTTTTTTCTCATACGAACACATTACAACTGCAGAGTTTTAAAGAATTTTGGGGGGAAAGCAAAACGTTAGTGTTAGCGGTCAACCTAATGAGTGTGTTTGAGCTGCATGAACGGCGAAGCAATAGTCATCTCCTTTTAATGAATCTGCCTTACAAAGACCAGTGTTGGGAGTCGTGACCAACCGCGTTAGAAGTAATAGATTTCCAGTAAACGTAACGTTACTAACAGTGAAATGTGGCACATTACTTAAGCTGCTTGACACCCATTTTTTCCCCACGCGTTTCTAGCGACAGTTTTGTGACGTTTTGGGCGTGGGACACGTCAACGCGCAATGCAAAAACGGTCATTCTGCCTCTCCGCGTTCTAACTTTTGATTCGCTACGCCTCGCGTCAGCCAATCAGCTTCAGAAACGTGTCACGTGACATTCTGCGCAATGGAACGGCTACAGAGAATGTGTTTGGGGAAAAGAGACCTAAATGGAGGAAATGATCATCGTAGCCGTCCGTGTTCATCCCGAGCTGTACATTTTTTTGTATCTATATCAAAATAAAACAAAACTGGAGCAGGCTTGAGGGACTTTGAGTGAGGAACTTCAGAGGGGTTTTGCCTTTCCTTTCCATTATTATTTATTTTATGCTATTTTCCATTGTTTTTCAATAAATATTCAGCTAAATGAAGTACTGCTCTATGATGTTGTATTCTATACAACTGTGTTAAAGTTAAAGTCCCAAAGCCCCAATGATCATCGTCACACACACATCTGGGTGTGGTGAAATTTGTCCTCTGCATTTAACCCATCCCCATGTGATTTTGATCCATCCCCTGGGGGAGAGGGGAGCAGTGAGCAGCAGCGGTGCCGCGCTCGGGAATCATTTGGTGATCTAACCCCCCAATTCCAACCCTTAATGCTGAGTGCCAAGCAAGGAGGCAATGGGTCCCATTTTTATGGTCTCTGGTATGACCCGGCCGGGGTTTGAACCCAAAACCTTCCAGTCTCAGGGCGGACACTCTACTACTAGGCCACTGAGCTGGTGAAGGTTAACACCTGCTCAAAAATCTGAATCCTTTTACATCATTCAACATTTTTGAAAAAGTAATGCAATAAACAATTACTTTCCCTAGTAATTAGTTACATTTATGAAGGAGCAATTTAATTACTAATTCAATTATTTTTTGGAAAGGTAACTAGTAAACAACTAATTACATTTTGTAAGTACTTTGCCCAACACTGGCTAAGAGTAATGTGTATGCAACTTGTGTGATTATTATATCACTATTCTTATTCTTATTTACAATGTCGACATGATGATAAATATGTTGAGATTTTACTTGGCCTACTCAGGCTGGGTTTGAACTGGATCCCCTCATTGAAGACAAGGCTCGATTGTGTGTAATTTAAAGTACATTTCCACTGTAAGCATACCCTGCAGGAAAAAAACAAAAAACTGTGTTCTGTGTAACTGTGTTCAAACTGTCGTCATGGTGATTTCAACTGGTGTTTTTGGAAGATTTTAACTTGTATACTTCTCTGTACCTGTAGTTTGTGGAACATTTTTTTAAAAAAACGATCGTGCTAAGAGATGAGTTGTGGTCAAATCTCAAAATAAGTGTTGTAAATTAATCTCTAAATAATTTAGCTAATATTTGATATTGTTATTTCCCATTTGATTTAAAATGTAGTACACCACAAAAGGGACCTAAATTACAGAAACTTGATCTAGTGATTGTTTTAAATAAATTTACAACTTAGAAAAGAACACAGGGGAACGATTTGGTTTATTGGTGTTGAAGCCAACATCAATATTTTAAATTGTTTTACATTTATTCTTGATTTTTTTTTTTATTGAATGGAAAAGTTACCCTCTTTGAAGTCTCCAAGGAGTCAATGGTCTCACTAACGCATACTTTTGCAGCTCAAGTTGGAATTCACTACATTAGTTTAGCTATGCTGCAACACGAATGCAGCAGCAGCCAGCATTTCACTCTTCAAGCATGACTAATCAATTTTAACTCAATTCAGTCATTAGACTTATGTTATTTTGGTTTTGACTGGGCATGCTTGCAGAGGGAAGACACCTCGGCCACAAGAACTGTCAATGCATAATGGAAACAAGTAGCTGAGTGATTGCAACCATGGCAATAGCGGACAGAGTTGTGATGGCGCACATTGCTTAAAGGACAATGCACGTTAGCACTGGTGCAACCAATCACAATGCATGTACACAAGTACACAGTTAACAAAAGTGTGGTAATCCACTTTTTACTTTGAAAAGAAAACTTATCCATTCAAATTTTTTAACTTAAAAGTATCATTTGCATCATCCAGCATTTTGCACTCTGGTTGGCTGTAAACAAAAAGACAGATGTCACGTACCAGCGGGGCCCGCCCCATATTGAGGTCTTGTGGTGAATGTCATTCCATGTGATGACATTTTGCAAGCCCGTCGTCATGGAGGTACCGATCGTGAAGGTAAGGCGCTGCTCAAAGGCCCGGCGCAGCAGGCCTAGCACACGGTTCCCATCGGGGCTGTCAGGGAGGTAGGCCGAACGGTCTGTTCCTGGGTATCGCACACCCGGGTTTGGATGCTCTGGCTATAGGCACCAAGAGTTTACAAAATACACCGTCAGTAAGGTCTAGGCTGTGTGATGAACACACACTACTAACTGCAAGCAAGTGATGAAACAACTCTCACACTTGGGCTGGACAAATACGACAAAACCAACAATCTCAATTATTTTATTTTATATTGAAATCACCATTAAAGTTGAAAGCCACAGCTGATTTTTAAAGTACATGCATTGGCTATGAGAATATCGCCAGTTGCGAGCATGAGCTAAACCAGCATCTATCTAGCTTCGTTGCGACTCAGCTCGGCAGTTAGAAAACTTTGATGGCCAAAAAGCGTATCAGACTGGGCGGCGGTTGCTGTCAGGAATTGTATTGTTGACATCCAAGTTTAACGGATGCAGTGATATTAGCAATTCAGTTTTGTATATATTTTTATTTTTATTGAGTTTTCTTTACATATTTACTGTGCAGCAGAACGTCATGAGAATGCATCACATTAGATGATGTTACGTGGGTGACAGTGACTACAGTTGAAAACTGGTTAAATGGTTACAAATCTGAATGTTACTTGAAACAATCATATATCTCTTCCATCAGTGACGTGCGGTGAGGTTCATGACTGGGAAGGCACTGACGTCACCCCCCATCCCCCCCGGGTAAAATTTCTCCGACACCTAACCGTATCACAAAAAAGGTTGGGGAACGCTGCTCTAGAGTAGCTTATTCATTATTTAATTTGAACTATTTTAATTAAAATCCCATATCAGCAGTCTTCACAAATAAAAACACTCAATAAAGCACATAGAATCAAAAACTTGTTTTCGATCGTGCGTACCACTCCGTTTGAAAAGACATGCTCCGAAGTCCCGTTGTCCGAATCAAACCTTTTAACTCCAGAGTTGGACTACCTTTACTGATAACCTCCTGCTTCGACCGAAAATCCATAGTTGAAAATCGTTTGAGTTTGCATATGTAATCCTTCATTGTAAAATGAAATGTAAAAACAAACTAAAATGAATGTAAAACGAAATAAATGGACGACTGCTCCACAATTGTCCACTGTAAATTTGAACTGGAGATCCACTTATTCTACAGGTGGGCGCATGAAGCATCCCGGATCACTAGCGCTCCCTGCCATAAGGCTGGAGAACTTTTTTTAGTTGCTTCCGTTGGGTCAAAGCCGTTTTGTGCATCTAAGGCACAGGTGTCAAACTCAAGGCTCGGGGGCCAGATATGGCCCATCGTATCATTTTCTGTGGCCCGCGACGACAAATTGTGCAAAATCATCTTTTTAAAATATTTGAAAAGTTTCCAGTAGTCTGATTTGAAAAAACAATTATTTGTCAGTTTGTTTTGTAGCTTATACTGTATATGAGGCATTTATTTATTTGAGTTGACAGTGATATTGGCCCTTCGAGTGAAACTTTGACTACAACGTGGCCCGTGACAAAAATGAGTTTGACACCCCTGATCTAAAGAAACACCACATTACAAACAGGTGACAAAAAACACTAGATATTATATACATCAGCTTAAGTACGGAAATAAGTTAATATAGCCACAGTGTTTGAACACTTAAACAGCGACATAGAGACATACAGCAGTTCAGTCTAACCTTTTGACTTGCGGGCCAAATTGGGTTCTAAATTTTGACCGGGGGGCCGAACCAGGAGCAGATGGATGTAGTTTTTGTGTGAAGTAATAGAAATGACATGTAAAGGTCATTGCATAAAAGGTTTTTACTTTTAGTAGGTAGTAAAGCATGGATATTCAAAAAAAGCTTTTTGAAAACAAATGCATTTATTTACAGCATTAAAAAAATATTTCACCACAAAACTACTATCAGTGATTCTCATTAAATACGACACTGTTATTAAGAATAATAGTTTCCATCACTTCAGCGCCTGCAGGTCAGATTAATGAAATATGTTTATCTAATGAGGCGAAATCACATTAAACGGCAAACACTCTGACCAAATAAATCATCTTGAAGAATCAGTTAACAATAAAGTAATAAAGAAATAATAGTATTGTTGGTCTCCCTTTTTTGCTAGTGCATCATGGTCTGGAGTAAAATTTGTTGTAATTCTTAGGATAGAGCCGAGGTGTCGGAAAATGACTTTATAATAAAAACAATTGAATTTGTTTTTTCCCCTTTTCATGATGGCAGGGGAGGCCCTTGCCTCCTCTGACCGCATGTCCCTGCCTTCCATAATAATAATAAAAGTATTACACTTAATGAAATTATTCAATTATTAATTTTTTATGCATACTCCACCAGAAGGAACAAGACTATGCTAAACTTACAAACCTGAAAGAAAACTCCATTCTGATTTGAGTATTTTGTGTAATATATTATTTTGTTTCATTCTCATTGGAACACAAGGCTCAAGGTAAACCTGACTATCCTGATTATCTTTGTTTAATTCGTATTGGACGTTTGCAAACAGCTGCTTTTACTGGGGTAAAATAACTAGCCACATTCCCATCTATTTTCTGACATGTTATGAAACAAACAGCACCTGTTAGGATTGACAAATTATTTTGATCGTATGATTATGTTGGAATTTTGACTAGAATCATTAATTTTGTAAAACCTTCCACCTTTCCTTGACTTGTTAAAACTTTCCACATTCATTTGTTGAAACCCTCCAAATGATGTGGAAACATTGTTGCTTAGTTATCTTAACTGCTCCACTAGTATCTGTTTGTAAAACAAAGAGCTATAAGACCCTCTGCACTGATTAACCAGGTCGCAGAGGTGACCCCTGAAAACCTGCTCACTCTCACCCCCGCCCTGCCTTCTCTCAATAAATATTCTCTTGCAGGAAGCCAAAGTCAGACTGCTTTCAAGCACCTCTGTACCACACAGGGTGCTGATGGCTTTCTCCACTTGCAAGCGTAAAATGGCCAAACTGTCTAACGTGTGGTTCTTGCATAAACGGTAGAGTGGGCAAAACTCTATGAGCACCTAAATCATAATTTGTGAAAATAAACTTTATAGTTTTTAAACCTAGAAACAAAAACAGATTTATCGATTTAAGAAAATCGGTAATTGTAGATCTGAATTAGAACATTTTATATCAAAGCCACGCGATTGGTATTGTATCGGCCAATCACACTCATGGATGATCGGTAAAACTTGACACATCCCTAATTAAAACAAAGATCAGCCATCCAGCTTTCATACAAGTCACGACGTCATTTTATAATCGGTGCTTGAACAAAGAAGTCATCACAGTAAAACCACTATGCATTGATGTCTATGCCAGGGCCGCCTCCCTGCATTGTACATGTTACTTTTAAGGTAAAAATAATTTACTTTAATCTCAGTAAAAGCACTATCCATTGATGTCTACGCCAGCGGCTGCCTGCCTGCATTGTATGTGTTACTTTTAAGGTAAAAATAATTTACCCTGCTCTCCATGATCCCTCACCATACACTGGCCAACAGCAGATCGCAGGGTAGTCTGACTTAACCATCGATCCGTTCCCTGAACGTATTGTTTTGGTCCCATTTTAAATCCATCCGCTCGTGTTGTATTTGCTAGTTAGCGCAAAGCTAACCTGCCAGCTCGCTCTGACGGTATCCATCAAGTGAATACATTCTCTTTGATGGCTGACGTACCTGGGTGACAAGCTCCTCCTCACTACATAAAGAGCAGTAGGATTTCTTCGCTGACAGATGAGGAGTGCTGCTAGCAGTTGGCGTGCAAACAAAACAGCAATTCCGGTGACGTCGCACATCTCATCGAGATTGCAAAATTATAGTGATAATTGAACGAGTGACCGTTGTCCGACTCATTCAGGCACAGCACTTGATACGAGAAAGTGATAAAAGATGGTTGGAATCTTAATAAAATCTTAGTATTAGTCTGTTACAAGGTTAAGATCACACCGTTGCCAAGCTTGTTGCCGCTGATAGGGAACTATTAAAACGAGCAGCAACTGGGGCCAAGCCAAGTCATTAGCATTCAGCTAACTTTGGACTTGTCTGGTAGGATCCACATTATGTCACCTGTACAATTGAAGAAAGTGGTGTGTTGTCAAACAGATCACAATTAGTACCATATACCAAGTAGTATTGTTGCCCGTTTTCAACCTCTATTAAAACTGGGCGCAATGGGGTTCTTGGAAAATTGTTAGCTTTTAGCTAACTTTGGATTCACCTGCTGAATAATTATTACATATACTGTATTGTTTATTATTGTTTATTATAATTGTTTATTGGCGGCTCGGTGGGGCACTCGGTAGCACGTCCGTCTCACAGTTAGGAGGCTGTGGGTTCGATTCCACCTCCGGCCCTCCCTGTGTGGAGTTTGCATGTTCTCCTCCCCGGGCCTGCGTGGGTTTTCTCCGGGCACTCCGGTTTTCTCCCACATCCCAAAAACATGCTTGGTAGGCCGATTGAGCATTCCAAATTGTCCCTAGGTGTGAGTGCGAGTGCAAATGGTTGTTTGTCTCTGTGTGCCCTACGACTGGCTGGCAACCGATTCAGGGTGTCCCCCGCCTACTGCCCGATGACGGCTGGGATAGGCTCCAGCACACCCGCGACCCCCGTGGGGACTAAGCGGTTCAGAAAATGGATGGATGTATTGTTTATTGTGACAGTTTGAGTAAATATATGCCCAGGAATTGTTTTTATTGTGACAGGCCTACAAGCAAATACGCTACACAACAGGTGTCAAAGTCAAGGGCCGAGGTCCAGATACAGCCCGCCACATTTTAGGTGGCCCGCAAAGAAAAACTGGGCATCAAATTTATATGTCAATTCCATCCATCCATCTTCTTCCGTTTATCCGGGGTCGGGTTGCAAGGGCAGCAGCTTCTGGAGGGACTCCCAGACTTCCCTCTCCCCAGCCACTTCATCCAGTGAGAGCTGGAGATCACAGTTTGAAGAAGCCAACAGCACCATGTCGTCTGCAAAAAGCAGAGACGCAATACTGAGGTCCCCAAGCCGGACACCCTCAACACCTCAGCTGCGCCTAGAAATTCTGTCCATAAAAATTATGAACAGAATCGGTGACAAAGGGCAGCTTTGGCGGAGTCCAACCCTCACTGGGAACGAGTCCGACTTACTGCCGAAAATGCGGACCAGACTCTGGCATCGTTGATACAGGGACCGAAACGCCCTTATCAGTTGGCTCGGCACCCCATACTTCCGAAGCACCCTCCACAGAACTTCCTGGGGACACGGTCGAACACCTTCTCCAAGTCCACAAAACACATGTGGAATGGTTGAGCGAACTCCCATGCCCCCTCGAGGATCCTGCCGAGGGTATAGAGTTGGTCCACTGTTCCAAGGCCAGGACAAAAACCACACTGCTCCGCCTGTATCCAAGGTTCGACCTCCCGACGGACCCTCCTCTCCAGCACCCCTGAATAGACCTTACCAGGGAGGCTGAGGAGTGTCATTTCTCTGTAGTTGGAACACACCCTCCGGTCCCCCTTCTTAAAGGGGGGAAATCACCGCCCCAGTCTGCCAATCCAGAGGCACTGTCCCTGATGTCCATGCAATGTTGCAGAGGCATGTCAGCCAGGACAATCCCACAACATCCAGAGCCTTTAAGAACTCCGGGCGAATCGCATCCCCCCCTGGGGCCTTGCCTCCGAGGAGTTTTTTAACTGCCTCAGTGACTTCGACCCCAGAGATTGGAGAGTCCACCTCAGAGTCTCCAGGCCCTGCTTCCACAATGAAAGACGTGTCGGTGGAATTGAGGAGGTCTTCAAAGTATTCTCCCCACCAACTCACAACGTCCCGAGTCGAGGTCAGCAGCACGCCAGCTCCACTGTAAACAGTGTTGGCAGTGCACTGCTTCCCCCTCCTGAGATGCCGGATGGTGGACCAGAATTTCCTCAAAGCCGTCCGGAAGTCATTCTCCATGGCCTCGCCAAACTCCTCCCACACCCGGGTTTTTGCCTCAGCAACCGCAGAAGCCGCTTTCCGCTTGGCCATCCGGTACCTGTGGGCTGCCTCCGCAGTCCCACAGGCCAAAACGGCCCGATAGGACTCCTTCTTCAGCTTGACGGCATCCCTTACCGCCGGTGTCCACCAGCGGGTTCGAGGATTGCCGCCACGACAGGCACCGACCTATAGCTCTGGTCAGCTGCCTCAATAATGGAGGCACGGAACATGGTCCACTCTGACTCAATGAACCCCCGCCTCCTCCGGGACGTGGGAAAAGCTCTGACGGAGGTGGGAGTTGAAACACTTCCTGACAGGGGATTCTGCCAGACGTCACAGCAGACCCTCACAGTGCGTTTGGGTCTGCCAGGTCAGACCGGCATCTTTGTTGCGGCGACCTGGGAGGTGCGCAACTGTCTGTGGGTGCATATGACCACAAGGGGTCACTGCAGGTGTACGACGTGAACGCGCAGCACGCAGTGGAGCTCCTCAGAGCCCCTCAACAGCTGAGCACAATTTATCCTGATTGGGAGAACGCACACACCAGGGTTAATAAGCAGCAAACAACACAATCCTCTTGTCCAGTGAGCAGCAGCGAAAGCAGCAGCAAACAACACAATCCTTTCGATCAGCGAGCAACACAGCAGTAGCAGCGAACTGCACTAAGCTCCACGGAAAACGAAAAAAACTCATGGGAAAAGGAGACCAAAGGGACTACCGGTGAGCTCACAATTCTCATCTGGACTCATTTAGAGCACTGATTGCATTACAGTTGGTCTGGAGAATGTGTTGTCTTTATGACAAGCATTAAGTTGTATATTGACTTTTGTTTGAAAGGATACCTTTATGTTCAAGACTCTTTCTTTCTTTCTTTCTTTGTCTTATTTTGTGTGTTTTCTGTGTCTTCTGCTGTCCATCCCGGATCACTTTTACTAGAGAAGCACTGTTATACATCGGTCAGTCTTCTTCTGGTATTTTCTCTCCTGTTCTCTCTGATTCAGACTGCTTGTCGGAGATTTTAGCCGGAGCGGCGGTGCTATACAAGCTAGCGTGACGGCGGCGACGCGGAAAACGAGCTGGAGCCCTCGTAAAGCTGAGGCAGAGAGGGTTCCGTTCTGCCCTACCGTCAATTCATCTGGCGAATGTCCGCTCCCTGGCGAACAAGATGGACGAACTGCTGCTCCTCACTTCAAGGAACACGGACTTCAGCAGATCCGCCGCGCTGTGTTTTGTTGAAACGTGGCTTAGCGAACGAACCCCCCCACCACGCCATGGAGTTAGCTGGGTTTCGGCTAACGCGTGCAGATCGCAGCGCGGAGCTCTCCGGAAAATCAAAGGGAGGTGGTCTCTGTTTCTACATTAATGAACGTTGGTGTACCGATGTCATGGTGTTGAAAGAGTTTTGCAGCCCTCTCCGAGAAACACTTTTCAAAAATTGCCGGCCGTTCTATTCACCACGCGAGTTCTCCTCAATCGTCATGGCGGCTGTTTACATTCCACCACACGCGCGTGCGAGTGAAGCCACACAGATGCTGGCTGACCAGGTGACAGACATGGAGAAACTTCTACCAAATTCACTAATCATTGTTCTGGGTGATCTTAACAAGGCGAACCTCGCACACGAACTCCCCAGATACAGACAGCACATAACGTGTCCCACCAGAGGGGCACAGACACTGGACCACTGCTACACTGTAATTAAGGATGCATACCGCTCTGTGGCTCGTGCAGCTTTAGGACTCTCGGACCACTGTCTAGTTCATCGGATCCCGGCCTACAGACAGAAACTAAAAACTTCTAAGCCTGTGGTGAGGACTGTAAGGAAGTGGACAGTGGAGTCAAGGCAGGACCTCCAAGCCTGCTTTGACTGCACCGATTGGAGAGTTTTTGAAGCTGCAACTTCAGACCTGCATGAACTCACTGACACTGTCACATCATACATCAGTTTTTGTGAGGATCTGTGTGTGCAGACTAAGACCTTCTGCACGTACAACAACGACAAACCTTGGTTTACACCGAACCTTAGGAGGCTGCGCAAAGTCAAGGAGGAGGCCTACAGGACCGGTGACCGGGACCTGTTCAAGCAGACCAGAAACACACTGAACCGAGAGGTCAGGAAAGCCAGGAGGTGTTACGGGGAGAGCCTGGAGAGACACCTCTCTGCCAATCCTGATCCCTCAACAGCGTGGAAAGGTCTGCAGAGCATCACAGGCTTCAAGAAACGAACCCCCCGTCCTGTGGAGAGCCCAAGGCTCGCTAACCAGCTAAACAGGTTCTACTGCAGGTTTGATCGGTCCTCCCACACAACGGGACCTCCTGAAGCACAATCTACATACTCACCTCCCCCCACAACTGCTCTGTCCACACCTCCATCACCGTGGTCACCGACTCTCTCTCTTGCAGAGGCCGCGCCCGCACTCCAGATCCGCGAGGAGGAAGTGCGCCAGATGTTCCGGAGACAAAAGATCAGGAAGGCACCGGGCCCAGACGGCGTGTCACCTTCCTGCTTGAAGGTCTGGGCTGAGCAGCTGGCGCCCACCTTTGCACGGATCTTCAACCGTTCCCTGGAGCTGTGTGAGGTGCCCTCGTGCTTCAAGAGCTCCACCATCGTTCCAGTGGCCAAGAAGCCCGCCATCACAGGTCTGAATGACTATAGACCTGTTGCATTGACATCTGTGGTCATGAAATCTTTCGAGAGGTTAGTGCTGAACCACCTGAAGGATGTCACGGGCCCCCTGCTTGACCCCATCCAGTTTGCCTACCGGGCAAACAGGTCGGTGGATGATGCGGTTAACATGGGACTGCACTACATCCTGCAACACCTGGACACCCCAGGAACGTACGCCAGGATCCTGTTTGTGGACTTCAGCTCGGCGTTCAACACCATTGCTCCTGACATCCTCCAACAGAAGCTCATCCAGCTTGCGGTGCCTGCCTCCACCTGTCAGTGGATCACCAGCTTCCTGACCAACAGGAGACAGCGTGTGAGGCTGGGGAGCATCACATCTGACACCCTGACCACCAATACTGGAGCCCCTCAGGGGTGCGTCCTCTCCCCACTGCTCTTCTCCCTCTACACCAACGATTTCTCCGCAAGTGACTCTTCTGTGAAGCTCCTGAAGTATGCAGACGACACCACTCTCATCGGACTGATCCAGAACGGTGATGAGGCTGCGTACAGACAGGAGGTGGAGCGGCTGGTCCACTGGTGCAGCCAAAACCACCTGGACCTGAACCCGCTCAAGACCGTGGAGATGACAGTGGACTTCAGGCGAGGCCCTTCACCACTTTCACCCCTCACTATCCGCAGTAATACTATTCTCTCATCAGACACCTTCAAGTTCCTGGGAACCACAATCTCTCGAGACCTGAAATGGACCGGCCACATAGACTCTGTCCGGAAGAAGCCCCAGCAGAGGCTGTACTACCTGAGACAGCTCAAGAAGTTCAACCTGCCGCGGGAGCTGCTGAAGACCTTCTACACTGCCATCATCCAGTCTGTCCTCTGCACCTCCATCACTGTCTGGTTTGGATCGGCCTCCAAACAAGACAAGCACAGACTGCAACGGACAATAAGGACTGCAGAAAAGATAATTGGAATCAACCTCCCATCTATCCAAGACTTGTACCAGTCCAGGACCAGGAAACGTGCAAGTAACATCTCAACAGACCCTTCGCACCCATGTTGCAGCCTGTTTGAACTACTCCCCTCCGGACGCCGTTATAGAGCTCTGTACACTAAAACCAGCAGACACAGAGACAGGCTGTTGCTTTGATGAACTCACACCACTCTTAGAGTCTCAGAGTCATTACTGTGCAATAACATCCTGCTTTCCACACCTTTTTTGTCTACACTGTTTGTACTATGTGTCCTCTCTGCATCCATTGCAGCCTGGTCGTCCTAGAAGAGGGACCCTCCCATCTGTGGTCTCTTCTCAAGGTTTCTCATTTCCCTAGCTGGAGTTTTTAGTTTTTCCTTGCCCTCTTGGGAGTTTAAGATCAGTTTAAGATCAGGGGATGTTTGAGAATATCTTTCATTTTTCACATGTCCTGAGTGTTGTTGTTAGTCACCTAAATGTTGAACAGAGGCTGTGATTTACCGAAGTCAAATTCCTTGTTTGGCACGCTCAAACATGGCGAATAAAAAACTCTTGAATCTTGAATCTTTCAGTAAAAAGAACTGAACTTTATCCACATTGTTTATTGGTTTATGTGTTAAAGAACACCAAGTTGCATTGTTTTATTGGGATGAAAATTGTACCTTTTGTTTAAACTCATCCATTTTTTGTATGTGGTTTAAAGGTTTTCACCTTGATTTGTTTGGCTCAATAAAAACCCGAACAAAGAGTGACATCCCAGTCTGGTAAAGTCCTTCCTTTTCAAGTGTGGAAACCCATGACCTTAAAATACCATCGGAGCCAACCCACCACCAGGTGGTGATCAGTTGACTGCTCCGCCCCTCTCTTCACCCGAGTGTCCAAAGCATGCGGCCGCAAATCCAATGACACGACTACAAAATCGATCATCGAACTACGACCTAGGGCAGGAGTGGGCAAACTTTTTGACTTGCGGGCCGAATTGGGTTCTAAATTTTGACCGGGGGGCCGAACCAGGAGCAGATGGATGTAGTATTTGTGTGAAGTAATAGAAATGACATGTAAAGGTCATTGCATAAAAGGTTGTTACTTTTAATAGGTAGTAAAGCATGGATATTCAAAAAAAGCTTTTTGAAAACAAATGCATTTATTAACAGCATTAAAAAAAGATTTCACCACAAAACTACTATCAGTGATTCTCATTAAATACGACACTGTTATTATGAATAATAGTTTCCATCACTTCAGCACCTGCAGGTCAGATTTATGAAATATGTTTCTCTAATGAGGCGAAATCACATCAAACGGGAAACATTCTGACAAAATACATCCTCTTGAAGAATCAGTGAAAGAATACATCTAAATAAAGTATTAAAGAAATCAATAGCATTGTTGGTCTCCCTTTTTTGCTAGGGGCATCATGGTCTGGAGTAAAATTTGTTATGGTAATTCTTAGGATAGAGCCGAGGTGTCCGTCCATTAACCTAGGTCTGTGACGGGCTTTGTTGACATTCATGTGGCTGAGCGTCTGCTCACACACGTAGGTCGAGCCAAATGGTCCACTCTTTTTTTAAACACTCGGCACTCAGTGTCCACCTTTCTTTTCCTCGGGCCACTCATTTTAATGGAAGGATTCCAGGGGAAGGTTTGTGGGTGGCGTTTGCGTAAAACCTTATCTGAAAGCTCAGTGCGCGAATTACGAGAATGCTGACGTCACAGCCCACACTCGAAATTTGGCACTGATGGAAATAGAGCGCGGAGTGAGCCGGGTCCGTACTACTTAGTACGTACACGCAATTGTGAGTGCGCACCGAGCTTTCTGACACGGCTTCCGGGAGTAAATGCGCGAGCGGACGGTTCCCCATCTATTGGGGAAACATAGTAATTGCAAGAAAAATGACCCAAACAATTTTTAATAATACAATTTATTCAGGTTTGGCGCGCCGGATTAAACAGCCCCGCGGGCCGTAGTTTGCCCATGTCTGACCTAGGGTGTCCTGGTGCCAAGTGCACACATGGACGCTCTTATGTTTAAACATGGTGTTCATTTTTGACAATTCATGTCGAGCACAGTCCAACAATAGAACACCGCTCTATTGGAGAACGATAGAGTCTCCAGAAGGAGCGCTCTCAAGCACTTCTTCTAAGGACCTCAAAAAGGGTGGGTACTCTGAGCTGCTGTTCAGTGCATAGGCACAAACAATAGTCAGGACCCATCCCCCCACCCGAAGGCGAAGGGAGGCTACCCTCTCGTTCACCGGGGTGAATCTCAGTGTGCAGGTGCCCAGCCGGGGGGCAATAAGTATGCCCACACCTGCTCGACGTCTCGAATCGTGGGCAACTCCAGAGTAGAAGAGAGTCCAGCCCCTCTCGAGAGGGCTAGTACCAGAGCCCTAGCTATGTGTGGAGGCAAGTCCGACAATGTCTAGTCGGAACTTTTCTGCCTCACACACCAGCCAGAGAGGTGACATTCCATGTCTCAAGAGCCAGCTTCTGCAGCCAGGGATCGGACCGCAAAGGTCCCCGCCTTTGGCCTCCGCCCAGCTTGCTTTGCACCCGACCCTTTCGGCTCCATCTACAGGTGGTGAGCCCGTGGGAAGGGGGACCCACGTTTTCTTTTTAGGCTGTGCCCGGCTGGGACCCATAGGTACAGGCCCGGCCACCAGATGCTCGCCTTCAAGCCCCTCCTCCAGGCCTGGCTCCAGAGGGGCACCCCGGCGACCCACGTCCGGGCGAGGGAAAGCTAGGTCCATATATTTTATTCTTCATAAAGGGTCTCCTACATGTCAATTCCAAAATTTCTAATTGTTTTCACTTTTAGAAATAGAGGTGTTAGCAATTTTTATTACCATTCATCTTTTTAAATAATTTTTATTTTTAAATATTTGATTTGATTTCAATATTTCATTGTTAAATATTTGCAGTTTTTATTAGTCTTTTTTTTGCCATTTTTATTACCACTCATCTTTTTAAATAATTTTTATTTTTAAATATTTGATTTGATTTCAATATTTCATTGTTAAATATTTGAACAGTTTTTATTCGTCTCTTTTTTGAAAACCAGTTATTCATCAGTTTGTTGTGTGGCCTATACTATATATACAAAAAGAAACGTTCACACATTTATTTGGGTTGACAATTTTAATGGCCCTTTGAAGCAAACTATGACTATGATCCGGCCCACGACAAAAATAAGTTTGACACACCTGCTGTACACTGACTAAAATGAAATACGTATCTATTATGAACCCGGTCGACCTTTCTACCACAAGGCTTAGCAAGTTATCTGGAAGAAACCCTGATTGTTATGTTTTATTTTGACTCAATCACTTGTTGCTTACATGTTTTAAACTTATGTTGTTTTTTGTTATGGTATCATTCAAAGTATATACTCGGCTATTTTTAAAATGACAAAGATGCTTGAGAAAACAGTGTTTATACTTTGTATACACGTGACACAAGTACCGTATTGGCCCGAATATAAGACGACCCTGATTGTAAGACAACCCCGTCTTTTTCAAGACTCAAGTTTAAAAAAAGACTTTTTGAATACCAAATTTAATTTTTATACAGAAAATAATTACAGTACATCTGAAACAAATGATCATAAAAATATATTCAAGAGAAAAAGCATGTTATTTTGCCTCATTCAAATCATGCAAAAACTGTCTATCACGTCTTAATATCTGAACATTTAAATATGTAAACTAAAGTGCAATCACATTTGTAAATGAATGGCTTCTGGCTTTTGAATTGTGAATCAACCTACTGTTTCTCCATTTTGTGTTCTCTCTTCTCTTATTTTCTTCTCTTTTCTTTCCGCTATTTTTTATATATCTTCGTGCTACCGCTATTTTTATTTTTTGTGACAGGGGTTTGCTCTGGCCTGGGGAGTTAAGTTCAGCATTCGCTTTAAAGATATCTGGCACCAGCTAGCGTTGTGAATGGGTATAATGTCTAGACCCCGCATGTAAGACGACCCCCACTTTTTCAGTCTTATTTCAATGCAAAAAACACCATCTTATATTCGGGCCAATACGCTATATGCAGAAAATAAGTCAGTTATTTTGCTCTATGTTGTAATATTGTCAGCGCTTGGTTTATTTACACTGCGTTCCAAATTATTTTGCAAAACATACATTTTCTCAGATTTTCCCAAATTACTTATATGAATTGTAGTCATTATAATTTCCCAATCATCAATTATTAGAGTACAATTTAAATGTTTTTGAACACCACCCAATGATAACGGTATATTTTTACAACATAAAACACTCAAAATGCAATGTTCCAAATTATTATGGATGACAGTTTCCACTTTTTTTTAATAAAGAACAAAAAACGGTCATTTGTGAAATTATCAGCATTTGCAGATTTGTAGGTTACAAACCGAAAGGTAACTGAAATCAAACATGATTCAAATCAAAACTTAATTATAGTTGAAGTTACATTTGAACATAGGACCCCTTGTTCAAAAGGAGCTTCTGAACTCGTGCATTGAATTGAAACACTGAAAAGTAGCCAGGGTCTGGGGGCCGCATGCCCCACTTGGGGGCCTGTGCCCCCCCGCCACTTGCTGCAGGGGGCCATGGGCCGCAGGCACCCCCAATGGGGGCCGGAGTGGGCCAGGGGCCACTCCGGCCCCCATTGGGGGCTGCAGGGGCCACAGGCCCCTATTGGGGGCCACAGTGCCCACAGGCCCCCGTTAGGGGCCGCAGGGGGCCAGGGGCAACGGAGGGGGCTCAGGGGGATAAGCTCCCTGGAAATTCCTGGATTTTGGCAGTATAGTAACCCCAAAACCATTAATTTCATCACTCAATTTCAACAGTTTTGTTAAAAAAGTATTCCCGCTTGGTGGGCTACCAAGGTGAATATAATACAGTCAAGCCTCGGTTTTTGACCACATTCCATTCCAGAAGGCGGTTCAAGAAGCGAATCGGTCGAATTCCGAATCTATTTTTCTCATTACAAATAATGGAAACAATTTTAATCTGTTCCAAGACTTTTTTTAACCAGTTTTTCATTTGCGCATTTTTGTCCGATCGCGCAACTGCAGCGCACCGCCGACCGCGCAACTGCACCGCGCTGGTTGCATTATTGACAGAGCGGTCGCTGAAATTTAGAAAATATTTTTAAACTCCTGATGTACTTTCCAAAATTCAAGTGGATCTAAGTGCGCAGGGAGCTTAATTTTGTCCGATCGCGCAACTGCAGCGCACCGCCAAACGCGCAACTGCACCGCGCTGATCGCATTATTGTGACAGAGCTGTCGCTGAAATTTAGAAAATATTTTTAAAGTCCTGATGTACTTTCCAAAATTTAAGTGGACCTCAGTGCGCAGGGAGCTTAATTTACTCCGATCGCGCAACCGCGCCAAGCGCTCACTGTCGCATTGCTTTAAGAGCGTCTTTGTGTTCCGAGTTGTAAGATGACGCTGCTCTCAAGCCATGCCCATCTGAAGCAGTTCCTGATCCCATTCGACTTGTCTATTTCCCTTGCACGATCCTCGTCTTTTTTCTCTAACACTTTCGCCATGTTGGCTAAAACTTTTGCTAATTAGGCAAATGAGTAGGCAAATGATGTGACGAAAGTAGCGCCAAAATGCTGCAGAAAATAAGGCGGCTGTTGTCGCAACACTGCTGCCAGCTGCTCCCCCCCCCAATATAAAAACAATTTTCTCAACGTATCTACACGATTCCCGAAAATGATACTCCAGACGGAACACAACACGTAAATCCCCGGATCCGCGGAAGATTCTCATCCCTGTATTTAACACACACATAGGGCGCACCGCATCATAGGGCGCATGCATGCCATGATTTACGGTAAACAAAACAAAAAAAAAACGTCACGGGAGCAAGCAAGTGAGTTCGGTTGTACTTTATTCTACTGTTTAACCATGTACTCTACTGTACTCACATTATTGTTGATCGATATTCATACGCAAATTCATCCAAGTCCTCATCTTCTGTATCCAAATTAAACAGTTGGGCAGGTTCGCCATCTGACATGCCAATTTCCCTCGTCATTGTCTCGTCGTTGTTAATGATCCCGGCTTTCCAGGAAACTTGAATTGTGCCTCGTAAGCATATCTGTCTATGTGGAGCTACGTATTCCTCTATGTGTCACGTCCAATCCTCTAATTGTGCCTCGTAAGCGAACGTAAACGTTAGCAAATGGGTGCCTGTATATCACGTCTCTGTGTAGCAGAAGCCAATGGCAGCAGAGGTACATACTCCTCTACGTGTTACATACAGTCATCTGATAGGTTTACCGCCCTGATTGACGTAAAACATAATGTCCTCAGATTGGTTCATCAGGTGCCTGTATATTACGTGTCTGAGTGGCGGAAGCCACACAAAACAATGGCGGCGAAGGTACGTACTCCTTTACATGACACGTCCAGTCCTGTGATTGGTTTTTGTCCTGATCTACGTGGCGGAAGCCACAAAAAACAATGGCGGCGAAGGTACGTACTCCTCTACGTGTTACGTCTAGTCCTCTGACTGTTTTTTTTGTCCCGATCTACGTCTACGCCTGTATATTACGGAAGCCACACAAAACAACTTTACAGATTTTTTAATTTGGTCCACATAAAAGGCGCACCTTCTTAAAAGGCGCACCTTAGTTTTTTGAGAAAATTAAAGGCGTTTATGTGCGCCCTATGGTTGTGAAATTACGGTACTTTGCATGAGGACAGAATAGCCTCCCAGATCTGTTGCTTTGATATGAACTGCCTCCGTCATCATAGACACTTCTTTTGATGATGCGCCAAAGATTCTCAATAGAGTTGAGGTTAGGAGGAGTTTTCTATTTGGGGGGGGGGTACACCCTAAGTTTGTCTTTTTTTTATGCCCATAGCAGCCAGAGATGCATGAAAATTATCTTGAATCTTCCTGCGGAATGCACGGTTCTTCTTTTTGAACCATGGCAGGAAGTGCTCTTTGAGGAACTCCACATACATTATGGATGCCCTTTTTACACTGTCAGGGATCCTAAAGGGGCTGACAATCTCTCTCCCGAAGATTCCAACACAAAACATCACTCCACCACCTCCTTGTTGGCACCGTAGCCTTGGTTGCATGGGGTGACTGTCAATCAACCATCCACAACTCCATCCATCTGGAGGCATTCATCAGTGAACAAAACAGTTCTCATGTATTATTTGGCTTACTGGAGCCGTTTCTGCTTGTGTGCCTTACGCACAACTGCAAACCTCTGAAGGACCCTGCATCTTGTTGTTCGGGGCACGTTGGCGGCACCAACAGCTTCAAAAAAGTGTCTGCTACTACGACAGGACAAGTAGTTTCCCCCTTTAATTGGACTTACCTGCCAAGCTAATTAGCAGCGGTGTCTGCAATTGGTTTCAGTGATATAAAAAGCCCTGACTGACACACATCACCATCTAGGAGTTTAACTGACAAACAAAACATTTCCTACCTTAGCACCCCTACACGCTTTATGCATAATAATTTGGAACGCAGTGTAAACTTGCTGATCAGCCCAAAAAATCACACACCTTAGTCCACCACAGATTTTTTTTCAATGGAAAAATATAAATTTACTCACCGCCTGTAAGCCAGGAGGGAAGCTGTAAATGATGCAGATACACCCGTAGCCTTCATGACCAGGGAGATGCAGGGCGGGATCCCGCTCGACAATCATGGTGCCATTGGCAGGTTGGTTACCGATCAGCTGGCCGTAAACGAGACGACACACAGGACAGGCCCTCTTCACCTTGAAAGCTTGATCCAGACAGCAGCGGCAGAAGGAGTGGCCACACTTCTCCAGGGTAGTCTTGTCTACAATGTCCCCCATGCAGATGGAGCAAGATGTATTGTCATCTGCCTCGCCGTGGGACGATGCTTCACAGTCTTTACGTTGGGCTGCCTCGTGGAGCACGGAGAAGACCTCTTCTTCTGCAGCCTTCCGAAACTTCTGCTGCTGCTGTCTCTGAGAGCGACGGGACTGGGGCTGGGTTGGCAGTTGAAGCAGGTTCCCCTCCCCGTTTTGCTCCAGGACCCCCACACAGGGCAGCAGAGCCCTCTTCCTCTTGGGGACGCCCTCCTGCTTGCTCATCTCCTTGCGGGCAGAGCGGCACAGATCAATGAAGGCTTTGCGAGTCTCGCTGGAAACGGGAGCGTCCGCCACACCAGCGCGCCTGGCACCGGACACTGGCTGCAGCCTCACCGCACAGCAGCCCCCCCTCTCACCTCGCCGGACGATGCCAGCGGTCATGCCCTGCTTGTGCTGGAAGTCGAGAAGCCAGGGCCTGCCAGCGGCGGCCAGGTAGTCCCATACAGCCTGTGACACCAGCACCTCATCACTTCCCTGGCCAGCACGCACGCTCATCTCTTCAGATGAAACTGCACACAAAGTGGGCCCACAAATACAAATGTTGTCCAATACACGTTGCATTCTGTCGTCTGGGCTTCACATGTCACATTTGTGCGTGGCGCCACGTAAACAACTGACACGCAACACGAACTGCGATCAGCTGATCACGAACGGCAGCTGTAAACAATACATGACTCACTGGCTTAACAACGCACTCACGTACACACAAACATAAACTGCCGTTACCTTGTGAGCCCATAAATCCTCTCAATGGCAACAGAGGCTTCCAGCGGGCGAGAAAAGGCAAGCAAGACGCGACGATTGTGCGGAGAAGTCAGTGTTATCGCAGCTACCCGGTGGTCCGCCATTCTTCGACGGAAGACTTAGCGATTTTGCAACATCGGTTCAGCCGTCAGTTTTCCTAGTGATATCCAACAATACTTTTAAGTTACTATCTGCACTTTGTCTTGTACTCGCTAGCTGAGCTCCGCTGTCATTTGTTTGTTTTGATCCTTAAGCTCGGGGCGAGCCTTGCTAGCCAGTGAAGCTAACGCCTGACAGTGAGGAGGAAAAGGCGGGGGCTGGTGGTGCGCTTTAAAAGCGCGTTGTCTTGTATTGCCACGAGTTGGCGTCCAAAATTGAACTCTTATGCCTCTCAATAATGGAACCGTCACTTCTGCTGATATCGTCTTTGGACTTTTTACGTGCGACACAGCGCCCTAGACACGTAATTTTGTACATTTAAAACTTCCTTGGTTAGAACAAAAAAAAATCCTGCGGCCAAGCCTCGAACGCATAAATAACGTACCCCGGACGTTCGTCAGTGTTGATGTGATTGGCTGGAGGGGCGGCTGGCTTTCCGTGACGATGCTGACCGTCAAATAATGGCACACTTTATACATTTAAATTTAGGACAAATATATATCAAATATGACGCTTACTGTTCTTATAAATAACTGACAAATTACCGATGAAACCGCGTTTCTGGGTATTTTATTGTGTGCATGCACTTGACACGTTCACGCTCCGCTTTTTCTAAAACTGTACTTATACGCATCAAATATGAAGCTTACTGCTTTTACAAACAACTGACAAATTACCGACGAAAACATGTTTCTGAATATTTAGTTGTGTACATCCACTTGCCACGTTCACGGTCTACTTTTTCTAAAACTGGACTTACGCACGCACACACATCTGTAAACACGCGCGCACGCACATTCATACGTCATCGGTGCGTCAACTCCAAGTCCTCTCTGTACGTGGAAATGCTCCTCGCGCGGGCAAAGAAAAATATTTTTTTCGCCCAAAAACCTAGTCACTGTCATGACACATACACAGCTGTTGGTTAGTTGGTGATCGCAAATGGGCCAGGTGAAACACTTTGTTTTTGTAAACCTCTGTAAATTCTAACATTTTCAAATGATCACTTCACTGGTGAGCTATTTTTATGGTCCTTGGAAGCTTCCTAGTGCCCGTGGGCACCGGGCACCATTTTGGTGACCATTGTGCTTGGCCGGCGGTCATCAACCTGGTGCCAGTGGACATACCGTGTTGGCCCAAATATAAGACGATGTTTTTTGCATTGAAATAAGACTCCAATTATGGGGATCGTCTTACATTCGGGGTCTAGACATTAGAAATAATGGGGGTTGTCTCACATTCAGGGTGTAGACATTATACCCATTCACTTGTGCGCAGCGGTAAGTTAAAGGTTGCTGGTATCGACTGAGTATGTTGCTGGGATCGTTTGGGTCTTTGACACAAAGTGAGTACTATATATATTTCATTGTCACTACTGTCCAGGGACGTGCGGTCAGAGGATGCAAGGGAGGCCACGCCTCCCTTCCCATCATGACAAGGGGAAAAAACAAATTCAATTATTTTTATTATAAAGTAATTTTCATTTTCATTTCAGTAGTTTTGTATCATTTTGAACCAAAATTGCTGAATTTTTATAGTTATTTTAAAACCGAAGACGATTCGCTCGGAGGAGTCAACTTCCTACCTTGCCTCCTCTGAGGATTGCATAACCACACGGCTGCCTATGTTGACAGACTATGCCACAGGTGTCAAACTCAAGGCCTGGGGACCAGATACGGCCCGCCACATTTCATGTGGCCCGCGAAGACAAATTGTGCATCAAATTTGTGTGTCATTACAGGAATTGCAAATTGTCTTCATTTTTAATCATCTTTTTTAAAAAATATTTAATCAGTTTTTACTCATCTGATTTGAAAACGCGTTATTTGTCAGTTTGTTTTGTAGCTTTTACTGTATATAATATGAGGTGCTCATACATTTATTTTGTTTTGTAGCTTTTACTGTATATAATATGAGGTGCTCATACATTTATTTGGGTCGACAGTCCTAATGGCCCTTCGAAAGAAGCTCTGACTACAATGTGGACCATGAAAAAAAATGAGGTTGACACCCCTGGGCTATGCAGTTAGACTGAACTGCTGCCTGTCTCTATGTCGCTGTTTAAGTGTTCAAACACTGTGGCTATATTAACTAATTTCCATAGTTAAGCTGATGTATATAATATCTAGTGTTTTTTGTCATCTGTCTGTAATGTCGTGTTTCTTTAAAACGGCTTTGAAAAGAAACCTTACGGAGGCAACGAAAAAAAGGTTCTCCTGCCTTATGGCAAGGGGTGCGAGTGATCCCGGGATGCTTCATGCGCCCACCTGTAGAATAAGTGATCTCCAGTTCAAGTTTACAGTGAACAACTGAGGAGCAGTCGTCCATTTATTTCGTTTTGCATTCGTTTTTTTTTTTTTTGTTTTTTTTTTACATTTCGTTTTACAATGGAGGATTACATATCCAAACAATTTTCAACTATGGATTTTTGGTCGAAGCAGGAGGTCATCAGTAAAAGAAGACCAACTCCGGAGTTAAAAGGTTTGATTCGGACAACGGGACATGTCTTTTCAAACGGAGGGGTTATGCATGATCGAAAACAAGTTTTTGATTCCATGTGCTTTATTGAGTGTTTTTACTGCTGATATGAGATTTTAACGAAAATAGTTCAAATTAAATACTAAATAAGCCACTCTAGAGCAGCGTTCCCCAACCTTTTTTGTGACACGGTTAGGTGTCGGACAAATTTTACCGGGGGGTGCAGTGCCTCCCCAGTCATGAACCTGTCACTGCTACTGTCCACTGTTGTGCCATTTGTTCGATTGCGATTTGCTTCCTGTGCGCGCCGTTTGATTGACAGCTCCCGCACGCTCCTTTAAGTTTGCCTCACATCGTACAAATAGCCATTACGCAGCGGCACGGCGAATAATGGTCTCCAGGAAATGTATTTCGTAGTCTCGATAACTAATGTCTGGTGTGTTGCCGAGAGTATTTCATTTATGGTTATTTAGTATAGCGGAACCGTTAAGCGCAGTTAATTATGTAATGTGTGCCTTCTACTAGTGTTGTGTGACGTCAGAAGTTTTGCCTTGACTTACGTGCTGTATTTGTCTGTTGCAAAACCTCACACGCATGCACACACACACATGCACGCACAAACACACACGCACACACACACGCGCACACACACACACACGCTTCATACAATAATCACACACACAAGAATCACATTTCACACATCCAAAGACTCACCCATGTACACTATACACACCTGCTCTCACATCCTTATGACCAAACGTGTGCCTATACCCTTTTGCCAGTTTGCCTGTATGCCCCTATGAGTCACAGTGCCTGTTACTTTTTTGCCAATAATTCAGTAAAGCGATCAAAACTGGATCCCTCCTGTGTTCTGACCGACACCTGTGGGCGAAAAGAGTATAACCATCCAAGCCAACCCCTATACAGTCCTCAGGCTCCCCAAACAATAGCAATAGCAGTTTGCATTATTTTATTGCAATGATATTCCTTATTCAAATTTGTTTCAAGACTACAGTTACAGTTAGACTTCACTTTGATGGTTAATGCAGTAATTGCAATTTTTTTTTTTTTTAATCACAGTAGATTGGTTTATTTACATTTCAAAAACCAGAAACCATTAATTTACAAATGTGATTGCACTTTAGTTTACATATTTAAATGTTCAGATATTCAGATGTGATAGAAAGTTTTTGCATGATTTGAATGAGGCAAAATAACATGCTTTATCTCTCGAATATATTGTTCTAATCATTTGTTTCAGGTGTACTGTAATTATGTTCTGTATAAAAATTAAATTTGGTGTTCAAAAAGTCTTCTTTCAAACTTGAGTTTTGAAAAATATATTCTTATTCAAGATTCAAGAGTTTTTTATTCGCCATGTTTGAGCGTGCCAAACAAGGAATTTGACTCCGGTAAATCACAGCCTCTGTTCAACATTTAGGTGACTAACAACAACACTCAGGACATGTGAAAAATGAAAGATATTCTCAAACATCCCCTGATCTTAAACTGATCAGGGTTGTCTTATATTCGGGCCAATACGGTATTTACCTTTATAATATGCCTGCCCTTCCCACTGATCAGTATCCAAGAAGTAGCTATCAGTTTCAAAACGGTTGGTGCCCCCTGCACTTGACCATAGTCTTGCTTGCAGAAACAAAACATGTTTAAGTCTCTGGGAGAATGGACCAAATTTGAATATGCAGGGCAAAAAAAGTGTGCAGAAGCGCACCTTTTCTGACTTCTGCAAACGGGAGTATATGCCTCTTATTGTGTTCGTAAGTGGCATGAAGTCCCATTATCATCAATGAAACCGCAAATGGTTGTTTTCATCTTCATAAATCTCTTTAGAATGGCACCAAACTAAATTTCCAGAGTTATCACCTTGTCCAATGCAGATTTGTGATTACTCACTCAATATGACTTTCGTCCACAGTTTACTTTTCTTCAGCCTACTGTTTCTACAGCCTATTGTTTTTCAAATCTGTTTTGGTGTTTTTAATGTGTTTATGTGTCAAGTGTGTCATTTTCTGTATGTGAATTACATTTTCTTTCTGTGACTACGGTGTCAACTCATTTATTTTGCTGTGCTCCATTTCCATTTCGTGACAGAAAATCTGATTAAAGGTACGAGCATGCTTATTTAACTGCTGACTAATAAGATTTAGTCCTTTTTTTTATATATATAGAATCAAATATTACAAGCGAATTCCACATCTCCCCCTTGTATTAGATCAAAAACTTTGTCACTTACTCCATTTGTGTGTGTTTCCGTGTACATGTTTCAAAGCCAAAGATGGCATTGTGAATAAAAATTGTTTTGTGTAACATCTGTGATTTCCCTTGTCCCCCAAAACCAACATTGTAATCATCATCCTCCAGGTGTATTGTGTATATAGATTACTGTTTGAGCCACTCATGACAGGTCACTTTAGAGCAGGCTAGGGCACAGGTGATTAGACCACCTGTGAGGATGGGTTTGGAGTCTGTTAAGTTAAAGTTAACTAGCGCTAGGCTAGACTTTCAGCATACACATAGCTCCTCGTGTAGACTAGAGCGCGACAGTTTAAATAGTGCTGCAGTACACATAAACACACTTTCTACCAGGGTAGTAGACAAATCCAATCACTCCGTCCCGACCGGTCTTGCTGATGAAGCGGTGCCTGTTTTAGATAAATTCACATGTGTAACAAATATTCATCATCAAATTCCCACGGTCGTTTCATCCCACCGCGCTAATTAACTTTTGAGAGGTGATGTTAGGCCTAGAGAACACAAATTTACTCGCATCCCGTTTAAAAATCCTTCGATAGATACGCACCCTGATCGACCGATTACACTTAAACTTGGTTTTATGAATATTAGATCGCTTCATACGAAAGCAGTTCTCGTTAATGACCTTATCACGGAACATAATCTAAACTTTTTTGGTCTTTGCAAGACCTGGTTAAAACCTAATGAACTGCTGCCACTTAACGAGGCCTCGCCTCCAAATTTTGTGAGCTCGCATGTGGCGCGTCCTCGAAAAAGGGTGGGGGTGTCGCCCTCATCTCAAATTCTGAGCTTAGATTTAGGCCTCGCTCAATTCACGTATTTAAAACATTTGAAGTTCTCATTGTGCGATCCACTGCTTTACCGTCATTCTATCTTGCTGTTATTTACCGTCCACCTGCGGCTTACTCTGGCTTCCTGGAGGAATTTTCAGAATTTGTGGCTGATCTAGTGACAAATGCAGATAATATAGTTATCATGGGTGATTTCAACATCCACATGAATTCACCGTCAGAATCACTGACTTTGGCATTTCAGACTTTAATCGATACGTTTGGTTTTACGCAAGCCGTACAGGCAGCAACGCATAAGAATGGAAATACCTTAGATCTGGTATTATCCCGGGGACTAGCAACCTCAAATATAGCAGTACTGCCATACACTACTGTTCTGTCTGATCATTTCTTATTAAAATTTGAAATTTTAGTTCCTTGTTAAAGACAAGAGAGCAATCAGAATTATAGCAGCCGTAATTTTAACTCCATTACTGCAACTGCGCTATCTGAGTTACTGTCGCCGGCAACTGCCATGTTTCCCGCATACAGCGGCTCTATTGATAATCTTACAAATGAATTCAATGCGACATTATTAAAAGCCATCGACTCTGTGGCGCCGCTACGTCTGAAAACTCGCCGTAGATGGCCAACTCCGTGGTTCACAGATGAAACACGTACGCTTAAACAATTATGTAGAAAGCATGAGCGCAGATGGCGTTTAACCAAACTTGAGGTTTTCCATCAGGCATGGAAGGACAGCCTCCTGAAATATAAAGATGCGCTTATCTTAGCAAAAACTCGTTATTTTTCGCAAGTCATTAATCTCAATAAAAACAATCCTAAATACCTATTTGATACAGTGGCAAAGCTAACTCTGCGCCAGCCGACACCAGATAGCTCCTTCCACTCAGCTGACGAGTTTATGAAATTTTTTGCTCAAAAGATTGAGTCCATTAGGGACGAGATCAAGAATACCATTCCAATCGCTCTGCCGGTTACTAGCGCTGGGGATCATGCAATAACCCTCTGAAATTTTAAAAGCGTGTCCCGTGAAATGCTTACAAAATTGGTTAGTGCGGCTAAACAAACAACATGTTTACTCGACCCGCTTCCAGCCAAACTACATAAAGAATTATTTCCAATTTTAGGACCGTCCGTCTTAAATATAATCAATCTGTCTGTTTCCTCTGGGATAGTGCCAACAGCCTTCAAAACCGCTATTATTAAACCGCTACTTAAGTGAGCAAATCTTGACCCGGACAGTCTCAGTAATTATAGGCCAGTTTCAAACCTCCCATTCATAGCAAAACTTCTTGAAAAAGTAGTAGCGCAGCAGCCTATTGATTACATGGTCGCTAATAATCGATATGACTCTTTTCAGTCTGGTTTTAGTGCTAATCATTCCACAGAGACAGCACTTGCTAAAGTGACTAATGATCTCCTCATAGCTATGGATTCAAATACGTCGTCTGTATTGTTACTACTCGATCTTAGTGCTGCCTTTGACACTGTAGACTTCGATATTTTATTAGGGCGTCTTAAAAGTTGTGTTGGTATCTCAGGGTCAGCACTCAGCTGGTTCAATTCCTATGTATCAGACAGGACGCACCGAGTGGTCCATGGCAATACATCCTCTGAGCTCTATAATGTTACGTGTGGTGTCCCACAGGGATCGGTACTCGGACCGATTTTATTTAATATTTATATGATTCCGCTTGGGGACATAATACGTAAATGTAATATTAGTTTTCAATGCTACGCGGATGACACCCAATTATATATGCCGTTATCGATGACAGATCCGCAGGACTGTTGTAATCTCGAGGCGTGCCTTGCGGAGATCAAGCAATGGATGTCTCTCAACTTCCTTCGTCTTAACCCAGATAAAACTGAGATGTTGATAATTGGTCCTACTCGTTATCAACACTTATTTAAGGAAACCACTATAACTATAGATAACCGTACTATCACTCAGAGTGATACTGGAACTAATCCCGGGGTAATATTTGACCAAACGCTCTCCTTTCAAAAACACATTAAGAATATAACCAGGATTGCGTTTGAGATTAATGACTTGCGAAAAATAATGAGTTTTTGCTAAGATAAGCGCATCTTTATATTTCAGGAGGCTGTCCTTCCATGCCTGATGGAAAACCTCAAGTTTGGTTAAACGCCATCCGCGCTCATGCTCTCTACATAATTGTTTAAGCGTACGAGTTTCATCTGGGGGTCGCGGGCGTGCTGGAGCCGATCCCAGCAGTTATGGATCAGTAGGCGGGGGACACCCTGAACTGGTTGCCAGCCAATCTCAAGGCACACAGAAACAAACAACCATCCACCCTCGCACTCACACCTAGGGGCAATTTGGAGTTCTCAATCAGCCTACCAGGCATGTTTTTTGGGCTGTGTGAGGAAACCAGAGTTCCTGGACAAAACCCACGCAGGCTCGGGGAGAACATGCAAACTCCACACAGAGAGGTGGAATCGAACCCGAACCCTCCGAACTGGGAAGCTGGATGTGTACTAGAACTAGCTTGTTCTGAAATGTTTTTTTTTTACATTTTGAAATCAGTAAAGCTGAGAACCCCGACAGACTTGCCAAAAGAAGTTTAACAGTCTCAAGCCAAAATATAGGAGAATTGTTGGGCATGAGGCCAGCAACCCAACCCCATAAAAACGTGAACCACTACAGAAACAGCAAGAATAAATCCAAGAAATCAAACTCAGTGCAGGAATGAAGGAAACCACAGATTTATGAAGAGACTGACGAACACCAGAACTGGCCCTCAGTTCTCGATTCCTGCTCCAATTGTCTGAGCTAAAGCAACAACAATTTGAACCCGGAATGTAAGAACACTATCAAAATGGAAAATTGGCCCAACTTTGTAGATAATTCACAATACCAGTTGACAGTCCTGGGGATCAGTGAGTTTAGAATCTAAGCCTTAGATGGGCAGGAAGTGGGGAAATAAGTGCAGAAGGACAAACACTGCTTTTCTCTGGAAATGAGGATCAGCATATAAAAGGAGTGGGCATAACGCTAAGCAAAGAGGCCAGCCCAGAATTGATAAAATGGAAATCCTGTCAATGAAAGAATAGCACAACAATTGTGCAAATCAATGCACCAACTGACTGAAGATTCAGATGAAGATGATAAAGACAAATTCTATGGAAAATTACAAGAAACGGTACATGAATATCAAGCCATGCCAGGACAATCGAGGGCACCTGTTCGGGTTTTACAGAGTATCCTTATCGTATGATTATGTTGGAATGCAACCGGTAATGAATCCCATTCTATACAAGGTCGTAAAACACCCCCTGATATGTTTTGACTAGAGCACAAGGGCTTCCTATTCAGTCTACTCTTGCCCCCACTCTTTCTCTCTTGATAAATGTCCTTGCAGTTGGTAGAGCTTCAGACTTCACTCCTTCAACGTGTGAACTCTCCACCTGCAGGTGTCTAAAAGAACTTGCTTGTCTCTCGTGTGGTTCTTGCGAAATAAGTTGGAGTGAGCTAATCTCTAACAGCACCTCTGACATCCATTTTTTCATTGATTTTCATATTATGTATTATTTGTGCCCTCTCTGCATCCATTACAACCTGGTGACCCTGAAAGGGGGATCCTTCTATCTGTGGTCCCTTCTCAAGGTTTCTCATTTTCCCCTGGTAGGGGTTTTTTGAGTTTTTCCTTGCCCTTTTGGGAGCTTAAGATCAGGGGATGCTTTGAGAATAATTTTCAATTTTTGTCTATGTGAAGCCCTTTGAGACTGTTTGTGATTTAGGGCTATACAAATAAACTTGACTTGACTTGACCATGATCTACTCTTCCTCATTGGTGAAATGAATACTCTAATTAACAAAGATAGAAAAGGTAGAGTTCACAATTCGCCCATTTGGCTCGGCAGCAAAAACCAATGACAATAGTGAGAGAGTAATTCAGTTTTGTGGTGCAAATGCATTCACAATTGGAAATACCTATTTCAAGCACCAAGAAATACACAAAAAGACCTGGCGATCTCCAGATGGAAGAACTCTGTATGAAATCAACTCCATGTGCATTTCTAAGAAATGGCAGTCATCACTGACACATGTCAAAGCCTGCAGAGGAACAGACATTTACACTGATCACTACCTGGTCTGTCATCATCATCATCATCGGTTTAAAGTCCGCTTTCCAGGCGCCGCTGGGTTGGACTGGATTCCCGATATGGCTTTCTTCCACCGGGAACGGTCCATGGCCATCTCGTGGTTGATGCCGAATGCCTTCATGTCGGCTACCACGGTCGTCTGCCAGGTCTTTTTAGGTCGGGAACTGGGTCTTGTTCCCTCTACGTTATACGACATAACTTTCTTCACCCAGTCGTTCTCGTCCTTCCTCACTACATGTCCGTACCATCGCAGTCTGCCTCTCCTCACCACATCCACTTTGGCCTCCACTCCCATCTTCTTTCTCAGCTCTGCACTGGTCTTTTCCTCCCTCATTGACACACCACACATCCATCTAATCATCCTCATTTCTGCTCTGTTCGGTTTGTCTTCTTGTTCTGTTTTCAGGGCTCATGCCTCACTTCCGTACGTCATACCACTTCTGACGCAGGCTGAGTACACTTGGCCTCTCATCTTCAGGGATGGGGCCTTAGATGTTAAGAAGGGCATGAGTTCCCTAAATTTCTTCCACCCACTTCTCACCCTTGTGGTCACTGCTAGGTCCACCCCCCCATCAGCGTTAAGCATGTCTCCAAGGTAGCAGAAGCTGTCCACGACCTCGTACATCTCCCCATCTACTATGAGCCCCTCTTGCTCAGCTGGGTCTGTTTGGGCGATTTCTCCCCTGCACCGCTTGCATTGGAAGGTCTCACTTGCAGTTAGTAGGCTGCATTTTACTCCGCTGCATCTCTGGTGTACCCATCTCTGACAACCCTTGCACCGGATAGAGTTAGCTTGCACTCCCTTCCCGCAAACTCCACATGGCCATGCTCCTGACTGCGGTATCACTCCCAGGCCAGCACCACTGACCATGACCTTTCATTTTACCGCATTCACCTTCATTCCTTTCACTTCCAGGCATGTCTTCCAGGCCACTAGTTTCCCAGCTAGGTCTTCTCGACTGTGAGCCATCAATACCAGGTCATCCACGTAGAGCAGCTCCCATGGTAGTCCACCCCTCACTTCCCTCGATACCACATCCATCACGATAGCAAACAGTAATGGGCTGAGCACTGATCCCTGGTGCACCCCTACCCTACTTCAAACTCATTACTGTCGCCAACTCCTGTTCTAACAGCTGTGCATGCTCTGCAGTAGAGAGCCATCACAGCCTTAACCAGTCCCTCTTCCACGCCCGACTTCCTTAGGGCCCACCTCACCACCTCCCTTGGCACCCTGTCGAATGCTTTTTCCAGGTCAACAAAAGCGAAGTACAACCTCTTCCTCTTCTCCTGGTGTTTCTCTTGCATCTGTCGGATAACAAAAATTGCGTCTGTTGTACCTTTACCAGGCATGAAGCCATACTGCATCTCGTCCACTCTACCCGTGACCTCACCCTTCTTTCCAACACCCTCTCTAACAGCTTCATTCCATGCTCCAGCAGCTTTATTGCCCTGTATGACCCGCATGTGAGTGGGTCCCCCTTCCCTTTGAATAGAGGCACCAGGACGCTTCTTGTCCAGTCCCCCGGAATGTTTCCCTCAGAGATGATACTGTTACACAGGTCAGTCATCCACTGCACACCGACGTCTCCCGCTGCCTTTAGCATCTCTGCCACCACTCCAGATGGTCCAGCTGCCTTTCCATCCTTCATGGCCTTCATGGCTTTCCCCACTTCTCTTCGCGTGATCGGGCAACATTCACCCTCCACTTCGTCGCATCCCACCTCTCCATCCCAGTCATTCTCCACATTCAGCAGCTTCTCCATGTACCTTCGCCATATTTCCTTCACTCCTCTGTTGTCTGTCACGATGTTGCCATCCTCATCCTTCACACAGTTTGCACCGGTCACATCACGCCTCTCCTTAACCATATGCTTCGCTATTTTGAAGAAGCTCTTTTGTCCTCTCTCACTCTCCAATTCACTTGCGAATTCTTTCCTCCTGGTCTCTTGGGCCTCCCACACTGCTGTACGTGACACCCTCTTTGCCTCTACATACCGCGCTCGGTCTGCCTCCCTTTTAGATTTCTTCCATACTTTATGGCACCTCCTCTTCTCATTCACCGCTCTTTCGACGCTGTCATTCCACCACCATGTCTCTCTTTGTCTTGCTTTACCCTTTGACCATCCGCACACCTACTCTGTAGCTTCAAGCAGAGCCTTCTTCATTGCCTGCCACTTGCCATCCACACCACCCGACTCCATCATCTCCTACACTTCTTCTGCTGTATGCTCAATCTTCTCCCTAAACTCGTTTTTATTCCCTGCGCTATGTAGCTTTCACACCTTCAACTTGGGAGGAAGCTTCTTAGCCCCCACTTTCTTGATTCGCAGAGTTAGGTCTCCGATGACTAGGCGATGCTGAGACACACACTCTTCTCCGGGGATTGCCTTGGCATCCCTGACCAGGACGCGGTCCTCCTTTCTGACCATGATGTAATCTATTGTGGTCTTGCAGCCACCTGAACTGTATGTTACTAATTTGGCTTCGTCCTTCTTGAAAAGCGTATTGCACAGCACCAGCTCCAGTGCATCGCCGAACTCCAGGATCCTCCCTCCCTCTGCGTTCCGCATGCCGTACCCCTGTCCCCCATGTACCCCCTCAAAGCCATCTGACTCCCTCCCCACATGTCCATTCAGATCACCTCCCAGAATTATAACCTCATTCTTGGGGATCCCTGACAGCACCATGATGGCCTTGTCCCAGAACGCATCCTTCTCGTCCTGACTTCTGCCAACTTGAGGGGCATAGATTGAAATTGCGTTTGTCAGGTGCTTCCCAACGGTCAACTTCACAAAGATGATCCGCTCATTTACCCTGCTAATGCTTAGCACTTGATCTATCCACTTTTCGGCGATAAGTATTCCGACACCACCAGTCCCTTCATTGCAGCCTTGCCAGAAGAACTTGTACCTTCTGCCGATTGCACCCAGCATCCTTGCACTTCCACCCTTCCGTCTCGACTCCTGGACACAGCAGACATCCACCCTTCTCCTGTGTAGAGCCTCAACCACCTCCCCCGATCGGCGCGACATGCTACCGATGTTCCATGTAGCCACCCTAACACGTGCCTCCTGCCCCTCTCTATTCCGGTTCAGGCCTCCCCGCAGTCCATCGGGCTGGGGGCCGTCATATAATCTACCTGCGGTTTGGCCTCCTTTTCCATCATTCTTTTTGTCGTAGGCTGATGAAAATGCCCACGGGGTACTTAAGGCTGTACCCCGCCTCTCCTGCGTTTGTCTAGTCATACTGACAATATTTTGGAGCAAAACTTTTTACAGTCGGATGCCCTTCCTGACACCAACCCAAGGGGAAATTGATTTTCTGTAGGGGTTGACTCCCTTAGCCCATTCCTCTCCTGAGGAACCCACTGGGCAGTGGTACTATTTAACCCATAGTTGGGGGCTGGTTCGTGGGCACCAGGGTGTGTTCACACACCGGTGGGCCTGCGTGCCGCACGTCTAGGGGCCAAACCTCCTCCGAGTCCCTTGTAGTTTAGCCTGGGTCCGTGTTGTACCCAGTTACCATGTGTCGCCGCGTGGAGTCACTACTACATTGGGCTTGCTGTTAGAGAGGCTATGTACTGGCAGGGAGAGCCTTACGCACTCGGCTCTCCCGTTTGCATACTGCTAGCCAGCGGTGAGGGTTGATAGTGAGAAGAGACATGCACTGGGCACTCCACCAACACACTAGACGCATCACAACAACCCGACTTGGTCTTATGAAGTCAGACACACTATGAAGTCAGACACACTTGTGTCTGTGTAAAACTAAAATTGAAACTGAAGAAATTGCCGAAGAAGCAACCGTCAAGACTATCAGCTTGAAAAGCTGAAGAACCCCAAGACTTCCACAGAATTCAAGATCAAATTACAAACAGATTTGAACTGCTTCGACAGAGTGAAGACATTGAAGTAATCTGGCAAACTTTCAGTGAAGCAATAAAAGAGTCTGCTGAAGAGACCATTGGCAAAAGAAGAGCAAAATTCAAAGAAAGGTGGAATACTGAAGAAACATGGGCGATGATCAACCAAAGGAAAGCTGCAAGAGATGAAAAGTGACCAAGCCATAAATATAGAACAAAGGGAAAGTACGAATGATATAAGGACACTTTATATAATTGTGAAAGAGCTATCTGGCTCCAAGAACTCCAACACAAACAGTGCCCTGATCAAGATCAAACAGGGAAAGACATTAACATTTTAAGAAAAGCAAAATGCCAGATGGATTGAACATTTCTCAGAAACATTGAATCATCAAGACCCACACAAGCCTTACAAAGTGGGTCACGGTCTGTTTCTTTAATCCGCACCAGGATTCGTTTGCATGTATTCACACCTGCACAAAAGGTCCGGACCAGCGTTACAATCGAACTCTGGTCCATTTAAAGTGGACCACACAATCAGGTCTGAGTACATCCTTAGACTTTAAAATAAAACCCTGATGAACACACTCTAAACAAGGCTTAATTAAGCAGGAGAAATGGATTTGGCAAGCCCTGCCATAAACAGTCGCATGGCTCAAGCATCTTTAAAATGCAACGTGTTTATGGAGTCGATGTAAACTTATGTCACGCAATGAGCATCCCCACTCGCCCCTTCTTGTCAAAGGGCAACCATAAGGTATCATCCTATGAGAGCATTCAGAAATTTTAGGAGAAGTTGTAGTGCTCTCAATGGCGTTGGAACACGAATTACTCTTAATGAAATTGTTTTTTTAATTGATTGTTTTAGTAATTTATTTGGGCTTTGTACCCTTTGCAATTTTATGTCTCAAATTTAAACGTTTTCTGGTTCTTGGGGCACACAAGTTAAGAAATAATACATTCACTAAAAACAAAAAGTTAGTTAGAGCAAATATAATGTTACTTTAAATGTTTTGTACATTGTTTGTACATCCTTAGATTCCTGTCTCAGTGTGGCACTTACAGCAGATTGTTTGTGTTTACACATTCTGGACCATAGTCATGTTTTTGTTTCAATTTATTAAAGAAAACGACAATTCAAGCAATTTTCTCTTATATTTGAGATTACAGGGTGATAGCATCACCTGGCTACAAGTTCATGTGGAAAATTAACTTTCCCAACACTGCCGTCAAGGAACATCAAAATCGATGGATGCAAACAGATTTTATTATATCTACTAAAAACAGAAATAAAACAATCCCACGCTGTATATTCATGAATGTTTGACGGTTTGTGCAACAAGCACAACACTAAAGCGGCATCATTGCTCAATGCCTGCTACAAGATGGCGGATATTCTGACGCATAATCTACCAATTGCGGCGTATTGCATAGATACCTATGGTGACGACCGCGAGGGAATGGGAGAAAATGGCGCAAACGGCACCTCACGCGAGAATACCAAAACTACGCGATATTTGGAACCCGTTAGCGATTTATGTCTCGCTTATCTTGTTGCTAGGCTTCACAAGTCGACATATATCGCTATTTGTCGATACTACTGTTCAACGAGGGAGTTATATTGCAAACACAGAGAAAATGTAAGTGTTGTGTTTACTTTAAAGGTGGCATTGCTTACGGCTATCAGTCTTTGTGAACATTGCGGGTCAAGTAGATAATAGGGCTAGCACATGATCAGCCGAATTTGTGTATTCATAATAAACACACGTGTCTTTCGGGACAAAAAGAAGAAGCACAAACTAGTCCATGCATAAATCATCAAATTGAACGGCGCATTTAGTATTGGTGTTTCACCGTATTCCCTCCCAAGAAAAATGTCTCAAAGTTTTGTTTCGTCGTCGATTTATTTTAAATGTGGTGCCTTCACCTTAGCTATCAAGCTAACGTCATTCAATCAAATTTAAAGAATCGTGCTTACGAGCGGAAGTGTTAAGTGTCAGGATTGGCTCGTCACGTTAAACAACAATGTTTGACAGTAAAACGTTGGTTTATTTCGCCGTGACCGGCAACTGTCTTGTTAGCATTATGCTGCTGTGAATCGCACGAGAACAAGTACAAATCCTGCTCAGGCGGCCGGGTAAAGTGTGCCAGCTCGTGGAGTGAAATGTAAACATTTCCTTTTTAAATGTAGGCAGTTACATGCCTTATGTATGTGCTGTTATAAACTTTCAAAACGATTTTATTCACTTGATATTTTATTTATTTAAGAAAACCACTACATACACTATGCATCGTCATGACACAAACTTTTTGGAATTTGAAGCAAATTCACTTAAGCTACCATCAATGTTTCGCGACCATTAACGTTTGTGTTAGCTCTTCTCTTCACAAAGCAACTAGTCATGTAGCGAAAACAAAGGACTCGCAGGCAAGTCCAAGCTTGAAATTGATTGATAATGAAATGGACAAACTTTGCAGGACAAAACAACAGGTCTTACTGAAAAACCTCGAAGACTCACCTGCTGGCCTTCCTTTGTGTCTTTCTTTGATTTTGTCTTTAGAAGCAACAGGCTCAAACTCATAGGCCACTTTACTTGCGCTGCACACTTCTTGTTTTTTCTTCTTGCGGCTTATAGTCAGGTGCGGCTTATATAAGATTTTTTTTCGTGATTTTTGCGATGACTTCATCACTTTTATACACTCGTAAAAAGGCTGTGGACCACTGTTGTGCGGTATCTTGAAGAAAACAACAACAAAAATACTATTTTGAAACACTACTATGACTGCTGCTTATTCTGGCTGTCTTGCTTGTGACTATTATGAGCTTTAGTAGGAATGCACGCTAGGTGACCTGTGTCAAAGGGCTCTAAACCAGGGGTGTCAAACTCATTTCTTTCGCGGGCCGCATTGTAGTCATCGCTTCTTTCGGAGGGCCATTATGACTGTCAACCCAAATAAATGTATGAGCACCTCATATTATATACAGTAAAAGCTACAAAACAAACCGACAAATAACTCGTTTTCAAATCAGACGAGTAAAAACCGGTCAAATATTTTAAAAAAAAGATATTATTAAAAGTGAAGACAATTTGCAATTCTACTAATGACACACGAATTTGATGCACAATTTGTCTTCGCGGGCCACATAGAATGATGTGGCGGGCCGTATCTGGCCCCCGGGCCTTGAGTATGACACCTGTGCTCTAAACCTTTTCTCTCAGTCTGCCATGTGACTCAGAGATTACACAAAGCAGTGGCGCTGTTTGGACCATCTGCATTGTATTAAAACCCAATCAATCAGCATTTAAATTCAAATCTTCTGACATTTTGCTCACCAAAAACAAGTTGTAATGAATGTGAACTTTTAATGCATTTTATTCAGAAGGTTACTTTGAACCCTGAGGCTTAAATGGCGGCGTGGTGTATTTATGGATTTTTACGGCCTCCAGGGGGCGCTCTAGCAGGAAGCAAGAGCGAGACAGACGAAGAAGAGATAATGCGCTGAAGAAGACGTGCTAGTTTGTGTTTTGAACATTTCGTGTATCACGCAGAACGCGATCAAGACGGACATTACTGAAAGGAAGTTTTTATACACAAACCGTCATTATGGGGGACAAAAGAAATGCATAGGATGCCGCTTTTAAGCTAAAGGCAGTCGATGTTGATGACATTGTGTTGCTGCACCCTTGTCTTTATTTCGTGGTCCCGTCTACTCTGGAGCTATACGTGTCGCTCACGAGTTTAATGTAATTTAGCGCTTCGTGCATGAATAAGATTAGCATGAACAGACCCTCATCACACTCGAAGAAATGCATAAAAGCGACGACGAAAGAGAGACTGAGAAAGTGTGAGGCGAAGGATATCTAACGCTATTCCAATTGGACACTGAGGAAGACTTCGATGTATATAGACGATTCTTTCAAGATGGCGGCGCGTGCACACGCAGCGGCCACTCTCTGTCCCGTCAGTACGGTGATTTGTTCGTCTAATGAGTGGTCGTCCGACAGTCTTGTGTGTTTGTCTCGTCCGTGCTACAAGTACAGCAGGCAGGTTCTGCTTGACATCGGCAGAAGTGGGTTTTGCGGCGTTCTGGACTTTGAAGCGTCGACATTAAAGGCGCTCGGACTGCTACGTCCTGAAACGTCGCCGACCTCACCCGCTATTCGTCCCCCGGTTGGGAGCCGTCGGAAACGGTGTGCGAGGAGGCAGAAGAGAGGCAAGCGCGGAGGCGTCCGGGCCAGGCTGGCGGCCAACCCAGCGCGACCGGCGGTGCCCTCCATTCTTCTGGCGAATGTTCGATCGCTGGACAACAAAATGGATTACGTTCGCCTGCTGAGGTCTACGAACCGGACGGTGCGGAACTGCTGTGTGCTCGTGTTCACCGAGACCTGGTTGAGTGACAACATTCTGGACTCTGCTGTGGATCTGGAGCGGCTAGCGTGCTATCGGGCGGACCGCGCCATTGTACGAGGGGGAAAGTCGCGAGGAGGTGGAATATGCGTCTACATCCGAGAAGAATGGTGCCGGGACTCTGTGGTGGTATGTAAGCACTGCTCGCCGCTTGTGGAGTTTGTGATCATTAAGTGCCGTCCTTTTTATCTGCCGAGGGAATTTACCGCGATTCTGCTAGTCGCGGTTTACATCCCGCCTTCCAACATCGAAGGAGACAGGATCGCGGCGCTTGGTGAACTGTACCAGGCTGTCAGTGAACAGCAAACAGCGCACCCTGACGGTTTCACCATCTTCGCTGGAGACTTCAATCATGCCAACCTGAAGTCTGTTTTCCCGAGGCTTCACCAGCATGTTCCTTTTCCGACACGTGGAGACAGCTTCCTGGACCTAGTCTACTCGGCGCAAAAGGGAGCTTTCAAAGCCACCCCCATCTGGGGCTTTCTGACCATCTCACCGTTTTGCCTGCATACAGACAATTGGTAAAGGCATCCAGGCCGGTTCGGAGGCAGGTTCGAGTGTGGCCTGAGGGTGCCTCCGATGCACTTTGTGACTGCTTCGACACCACTGACTGGGACTTGTTTAAGCAGGCAGCCACCTACAACGATTGGACGGACATAGAGGAGTATACTGACTATGTTACCTCTTACATCACGAAGTGCATCGATGATGTGACTTGCTCGAAATCCGTCGTCACTCGCGCGAACTGGAAGCTGTGGCTGGCGGGGGCTGTCATCAGACTGTTGAGGGCCAGGGACAAGGCTTTCAGAGCGGGGGATGAGGCTGGCTTGAGGACAGCGAGGGCCGACCTGTCCCGAGGCATCAAAGAAGCGAAGAAGGCGTTCTCGTGCAAGGTCTCCACCCACTTCAAGGACAGCAAGGACGCACGTAGCCTTTGGCGGGGCATTCAGACCATCACGGACTACAAGCCCGCGCCGAGGAGCTGTGAGGGCGACGTCCGTCTGCTGAACGATCTGAACCGCTTCTTTGCTCGCTTCGACGCCCAGAACAGCACTTGCCCGCTGAAGACCACTCCCCCCCCACACGAGCAGCCCCTGCGCCTCTCTGCCGACGTTGTGAGGAGGCCGCTTGCCGCTATTGACACCCGTAAGGCGGCGGGCCCTGACAACATCCCGGGTCGAGCGCTGAAGGACTGCGCTGGGGAGCTGTCGGGTGTCTTCACGGACATCTTTAACGTTTCCCTGCAGCAGGCCATCGTCCCCTCGTGTTTCAAGGCTGCCACCATCGTTCCTGTGCCGAAGAAACCTGCACCGTCCTGCTTCAATGACTACCGCCCTGTGGCACTGACGCCCATCATCATGAAGTGCTTTGAGCGGCTGGTCATGGAGCACATCAAGTCCGTTCTCCCCCCCACCATTGACCCTTTCCAGTTTGCGTACCGTGCCAAGCGGTCCTCTGAGGATGCCATCTGCTCTGCCCTCCACTCGGCCCTCACCCACCTGGAGAGAAAGGACTCATATGTGAGGTTGCTGTTAGTGGACTTCAGCTCTGCCTTCAACACCATTGTGCCGCAGCGACTCATCTGCAAACTCGACGAGCTGGGCCTCAGTACCTCCCTCTGCAACTGGCTACTGGACTTCCTCTGTCAGAGGCCTCAGGTGGTGCGTGTTGGCGACAAAATCTCCGCCAGCATCACGCTGAGCACGGGGGCCCCCCAGGGCTGCGTGCTCAGTCCATTGCTCTTCACCCTGCTGACGCATGACTGCACTGCGACCTACAGGGACAACCGCATAGTGAAGTTTGCTGACGACACGACTCTGGTGGGTCTCATCACGAAGGGCGACGAGACTCGGTACAGGTCGGAAGTTGACCTTCTGACCACGTGGTGCAGGGACAACAACCTCCTGCTGAACGTCAATAAGACCAAGGAAATCATTGTTGACTTCCGGAAGGGTCACACAACACACCTGCCGCTGATCATCGACGGTGCTGTGGTGGAGAGGGTAAGCTGCACCAAGTTCCTGGGGGTGCACATCAGTGAGGACCTCTCCTGGTCCGCAAACACCTCGTCACTGGCAAAGAAAGCTCAGCGCCGCCTGAGCTTCCGCAGGAAGTGCATGTGCTCCTCAGGCAGTCCTGTCTACATTCTATCGTGGCACCATTGAGAGCGTCCTCACCAGTTGCATCGCTGTCTGGGGTGGTAACTGCACTGAACAGAGCTTGAAGGCCCTGCAGCGCATAGTGAATACGGCTGGTAAGATTATTGGTGCTTCGCTCCCCTCCCTGAAGGACATTTACACCTCCCATCTCGCCCGCAAGGCGACCTCGATTGCCAGAGATGTGAGTCACCCGGCTCACTCTTTGTTTGACCTTCTGCCCTCTGGGAAGAGGTACAGGAGCCTGCGCTCCCGCACCACCAGACTCGCCAACAGCTTCTTTCTCCAGGCTGTTAGGGCCCTGAACTCGCTACCCCCTTCTGCGTAGCGTGCGGCACTGTTGCGCTATTTTCGGGAATGTCTGCTGTACGCGCACTTGCTCCTTTTTTTTTTCTGCTCCTCTTATTTATTTATTTATTGTTGTGTTATTGATTCATTATTTATTCAGCACGCTTTTATTACACTTGTTTACTTGTTTGTCTGTTGTGAGCCATGTCTTGTCACCGTGGGATAGGGGGGAACGAAATTTCGGTTTCTTTGTGTGTCTTTGGCATGTGGAGAAATTGACAATAAAGCTGACTTTGACTTTGACTTTGACTTTGGTTTCAGTGCACAGGAGGAAGATGAAGACGATGAAGCTCTTTATTTTACTTTTACTAGTATGTTTTTTTAATCAGCCCTGTTAGTGCTGTGCTACCGTGTTGCTGCTGTGTTACCGCTGCGTCTCAGTGACTTTTACCGGTATGTTTTATTTAATCAAACCCTATTAGTGCTGTGTTACTTCCGTGTTGCTGCGGTATTACTGCTGCATCACAGGCAGTGTTTGGAAAGAAATGTTAAGGTATGTTATTAAAACTTTAAAAAAGCTTTCTGCGTCCAGTCTTTCTTTGTTAATAACTCGCGTGCGCACTTCCGTGTTGCTGCGGTACTACTGCTGCGTCACAGGCAATGTTTAGAAAGACATGTTCAAGTATGTTATTCAAACTTTAAAAAGGCTTTCTGTGTACTGTCTTTCTTTGTAAAAAACTCGTGTGCACGTGTGGCTTATAGTCCGGTGCGGCTTATGTAAGAAAAAAACTAAAATATCCCTGAATTTTAGCTGGTACGGTTTATAGTCCGGTGCGGCTTATAGTACGGAAATTACGGTAGTTGAATACCCTACTAGTATACTTTTTCATCATATTCTAATATTTTGAGATAGGATATTTGCGTTTTCTTAAGCTGTATGGCATAATCAGCAATATTAAAATAGTAAAAGGCTTGCAATATTTCAGTTGATTTGTAATGAATCCAGAATGTATGACATTTTTGTTGTCACACATGGTAATGTCCCAAATTTGGGACATAATCATTTAATCACTTCTCCATGCTGATTTACTGACCCTTTTTAGTGAAACATTTGATGAGCAAACAACCTGGACAAGTTTTTTTTTCCAGCCAACGATGAATTCACTACTCTAAAAACAAACAAAACAAAACCTCTCCCCCATCAAATAGTTCTGTTTTGTTCTGTACAGTATGAATTTGTTAGTGATGTTCATTTGTTGAATAAGTCCACTTGTAGCGCAAAATTGATAACCTACTTTTGTTTTTGCCATATTCACAAATAATATTGCAATATCAAAAAAAGAGGAAGTGCTTTGGTCATTGTGCTTTAGACACTAGCATTGCTAAATGTATATTATTGTCACAATTGATTATAGCAAGAGAAATACTCGTATTATACTCGTGATTAAATTAGTCTGGTTAGTTGCGCTTGATACTAAAATGTAATGCACATGCAATGACTTATTAATGTTTGTGTGTGTGGCTGGGGGGGCGGATAATACAGGCAGCCTGCAACAGCCAAATGGTACGACCGACGGGACTCTGTCTTTATAGAGTTCTGCGTGGAAGACAGTAAAGACGTGCATGTGCGTTTTAACAAGACTATACTTGATTTCAGGTGAGTTTTTTCTATTTTTTGCCAAGTGTTGATTTGATTTTATTATAGTAATTTATTGTCATTCTAACACAGCTGTGCCAGTGGAACAAATAACATCAAACATCAGAATATTGTGGAACTTTTTGGGGAGATTGAGCCAAAAGTGAGTGTGTCACATTTATGTAGTGTGTGGATCTTGGGCCATATGCTAAATGTGTTGCAGAATTCCAAGCTCTTGTCTTTGTCATTATACAGGACTCTAAACACAGACGCACTGACCGGTCTGTGATGTGTTGTTTACGAAAAGCTGAGATTGGGAAGGCCTGGCCTCGACTGACCAAAGATAAGACAAGGGTAATGCTGGGAAACTTTAAGTTGTTCTCTAAGTCAGTTCAACCTCTGGAGTCTGATGCAATTTGCTGTCACTGCTTCCAATGAGAGTCTGGATTCTGGTTGAAGATATTTTGACTATTCTTCTTTCCAAAACATCTCCAGTTCAGGGTATTTAAGGTGGCCAGTTGCAAGTTGTTCTCCTCCTTGCATCTTCTCTGAAGAGTGGTAACATGTGAGCCTCAAAACAACTGACAAATGACCTGAAAACAAAGATTGTTCAATGTCATGGTTTAGGGGAAGGATACAAAAAGCTAGCTCAGAGATTTCAGCTGTCAGTTTGCACTGTGAGGAACATAGTGAGGAAATGGAAGACCACAGGCACAGTTCTAGTTCAGGCCCAGGGTGGCAGGCCAAGAAAAATCTCAGATAAGCAGAGGCGAAGGATGGTGAGAACAGTCAAAGTCAACGCACAAAGCAGCTCCAAAGCCCAACAACATGATCTTTGTGCAGATGGTCAGCTCACTTTGCACAAGGAGATGCTGTATGGGAGAGTAATGCGGCAGAGGCCTTTTCTGTGCACATGCCACTAACAGAGTCGCTTGAAGTATGCCGAAGCACATTAGGACAAGCCAGTTTCATTTTGGAATAAGGTGTTGTGGACTAATGAAACTAAAATAGAGTTGTTTGGACATAACAAGGGGCGTAATGGATGGCGGAAGAAGAACACGGCATTCCAGGACAAACACTTGCTACCCACAGTCAAATTTGGTGGTGGTTCCATCATGCTGTGGGGCTCTGTGGCCAGTGCAGGTACTGGCAATCTTGTTAAAGTTGAAGGTCGCATGGATTCCAGTCAGTATCAGCAGATTCTTTCGAACAATGTTTAGGAATAAGTGACATCTATCTATCTATCTATCTATCTATCTATCTATCTCTATCTCTATCTCTATCTCTATCTCTATCTCTCTGTCTCTCTGTCTCTCTGTCTGTATCTCTCTCTCTATCTCTGTCTGTCTGTCTGTCTATCTCTCTATCTCTCTCTCTCTATCTCTCTCTATCTCTCTCTATCTCTCTCTCTCTATCTCTCTCTCTCTATCTCTCTCTATCTCTCTCTATCTCTCTCTATCTCTCTCTATCTCTCTCTCTCTCTCTCTCTCTCTCTCTCTATCTATCTATCTCTCTATCTCTCTATCTCTCTCTCTCTCTCTCACGATCTCTCTCACAATCTCTCTCGCTATCTCTCTTGCTATCTCTCTCGCTATCTTTCTCGCGCTCTCTCTCGCGCTCTCTCTCGCGCTCTCTCTCGCGCTCTCTCCGCACTCTCTCTCTCTCTCTCTCTCTCTCTCTCTCTCTCTCTCTCTCTCTCTCTCTCTCTCTCTCTATATATATATATATATATTGTTAGGCTACGGATTTTAGTTATTGATCTGACTCCAAATTGCGATCAACATTTAACACATAAATTGCTATGTCCTAATCCACACACTGGCGCACCTAACAATTTTGCGAGTTCGTTCTGTCAAAGAGAAGACCAGTAGATCAATCAGACCAAATTTACCAATTGTTTATTCCTGACAAAGCACACTCATACAGGCCTGGGTCCCGGGTCCCTCACACTAAAGCTCGTCCGTTTTTGTGACCACCAAAAGACGACACATTCTTCCGGGTTGCCCAGTTTTGAAGAAACACAATATGAATATTAAAGCATGCAAAACATTGTGAGATGATTGGTTGATGGCCATCTCCTCCCCGTCCAGGTGTTGCTGAGGTCAGGCGGTTGGGTTTTCCCCGCGAAGCCCGGCCACATAGACGTGCTGTTGTTCTCGTTTCTCACCGACCTTGAGGTGTTCTCGTCCGGTACTCCCTATCTGGGCCTATTCCACAACACTTCGAAGAAAACAAGTTCATGCAGTTTGCCTGCACATTCTTCGCCACCCACCAATCCACACGAGCACTCCAATACTAGATATTAATATGATTACAAGTTTAACACAACCTTAAAAAATATGTTTGCAAACTCCCGAAAGCACATTTCCCTTTAATATACACTGCTCAAAAAAATTAAAGGAAGACTTTGTAAACACATCAGATTTCAATGGTGGAAAAAAAAAATTGGGATATCTATACTGATTTGGTCAGTTTCATGCAGGGGTGTCCAAACTTTTTACAATGGGATGAGATTTGATAAAGTGAAGAGGCCCGGGGGCCAATAGTTTTTTCAGACATTTCTTAACTACAGAAATTTCATGCAAATACATACTGTTATGAAACAAATTTCATTGTCCCAATTGTCTTTATTTTTTAAATGACAAAATAACCAAATAGCCACTCAGGCAGATGTGAACAACTTTAAAAACACAAATTCTGCCTTTCATTCCTATCTGAAGAGTCAGATAACATTGAACAAACTGTATGAAATAATTTAATTTACAAAAATTTAAAATTATTTTAGGCTCATGAACATTTTAAACAGGAGTTATAAGTAATGCAAAGTTGTCTGTTATTAAAACTTAAAACAAGTGAATTTTGCTCTTGTCATTTACAATATTTTTCAGAAATAGTTTTTGTCATGTCTACAGGTTCATAACTTCAACAGTATTAACATGGCCACTTCGTAATATTTAATATTAAGTAATTTTTACTTTTGATATACTTTTGACTCACAGCCCCACGTGATGAATCGCTGTTGTGATGCCAGTTCAGCTTGGAGCTGCTTCACTTTATCAGCGCGATCACTCCCTGTTAGCTTGTCGTATGTGTTAGCATGTTTAGTCTGATGGTCTCTCTTTAGGTTGAAATCCTTAAACAAGGCAACAGTCTCTTTACGAACTAAAGTCCCAATGATCATCGTCTCACACACACATCTGGGTGTGGTGAAATTTGTCCTCTGCATTTAACCTATCCCCATGTGATTTTGATGCATGCTTGACAACGTCGCGGCATGCACCTCATGAGATGACGAATGGTGTCTTGTGAGATGTCATCCCAGATCTGTCTAAGGGCATCAGTGAGCTCCTGTAAAGTCTGAGGAGCAACCTGGCGGCATCTGATGGACCGAAACATTATGTCCCAGAGGTGTTCTATCGGGTTTAGATCAGGTGATCGTGAGGGCCATTCAATTGTGTCGATTCCTTCATCCTCCAGATACTGTCTGCATATTCTTGCCACATGAGGCCGGGCATTGTTGTGGATCAGGAGGAACCCAGGAGCTACTGCACCAGCGTGCACTGACCCACCACCAAACCGGTCATGCAGAATGATGTTGCAGGCAGCATAGCGCTCTCCTTGGCTGCTCCAGATCCTTTCACGTCTATCACAGGTGTTCAGGGTAAACCTGCTCTCATCTGTGAAAAGCACAGGGCGCCAGTGGCGGACTTGCCAATTCTGCTGTTTTATGGCAAATGCCAATCGAGCTCCACGGTGCTGAGCAATGAGCACAGGGCACACTACAGGACGTTGTACCCTGAGGCCACCCTTGTGAAGTCTGTTTCTGACTGTTTGGGCAGAGACATTCACAACAATAGCCTGCTGGAAGTCATTCTGTAGGGCTCGGGCAGTGCTCAACCTGTTCCTCCTTGCACAAAGCAGCAGATATCGGTCCTGCTGATGGAATGAGGACCGTCTACAGCCCTGTCCAGCTCTCCTAGAGTAACTGCCTGTCTCCTGGAATCTCCTCCATGCTCTGGAGATTGTCCTGGGAGACACATCAAATCTTCTTGCAACAGCACGCATGGATGTGCCATCCTGGAGGAGTTGGACAATCTGCGCAATTTCAGGAGGGTTAACAAATTGCCTCATGCTCCCAGTCGTGATAATGACTCTAGCTAAAGCCAACACTTGTGGAAGAACTGTTAAAAAAGATCAAGAGGAGGAACTTGAAATGGCCTCCACCTGCAAAAGCAGTCCTGTTTTGGGGACCATCTCGTTGTTGCCCCTCGAGTGCACCTGTTGTTAATTCCATCAACACCAATGCAGCTGCAACTGATTAACAACCCCCTCTGCCACGTACCTGACCAAAACCTTATCAGAAAAGTCTAATTGAATTCATGCCATACCCTGATAAAAAACTGTTCCTTTAATTTTTTTGAGTAGTGTGCATATATATATGTGGTAGTGTGTGTGTGTGTATATATATATATATATATATATATATATATATATATATATATATATATATATATATATATATATATATATATATATACACACTACCGTTCAAAGGTTTGGGGTCACCCAAACAATTTTGTGTTTTCCATGAAAAGTAACACTTATTCACCACCAAACGCATTAATTTAATAACTTAATTTAAAATTTAATTTAATTTAATAACTGGCATCTTCATTAAATAGTACCCGCAAAACACCAGTGTCAACATCTACAGTGAAGAGGCGGCTGCTTCTGATTCTGGGCTTCAGGGCAGAGTGGCAAAGAAAAAGCCATATCTGAGACTGGCCAACAAAAGAAAAAGATTAAGATGGGCAAAAGAACACAGACATTGGACAGAGGAAGACTGGAAAAAAGTGTTGTGGACGGATAAATCCAAGTTTGAGGTGATCACAAAGAAGAACGTTTGTGAGACGCAGAACAAATGAAAAGATGCTGGAAGTATGCCTGACGCCATCTGTTAAGCATGGAGGTGGGAGATTTGTACAGGGTAAAAGGGATTCTGAATGAGGAAGGCTATCACTCCATTTTGCAATGCCATGCCATACCCAGTGGACAGCGCTTGATTGGAGCCAATTTCATCCTACAACAGGACAATGACCCCAAACACACCTCCAAATTGTGCGAGAACTACCGTATTTTCCGGACTATAAGTCGCTCCGGAGTATAAGTCGCACCAGCCATAAAATGCCCCAAAAAGTGAAAAAAAACATATATAAGTCGCTCTGGAGTATAAGTCGCATTTTGGGGGCAATTTATTCGACAAAATCCCACACCAAAAACAGTCATGAACGAGCAACAACAGGCTAAACGATAGCAACAACAGGCTAAACGATAGGTATGCTAACGTGACAAACACAAACAAAGAGCTGAGAACGGGTCTGACGTAACATATAGAGTGATTAAGGACAACTATTACATGAATAACATGCTTATAAAACCATTGGTGTCACTCCAATTCATTAAATAGTAACAACAGGCTAAACGATAGGTATGCTAACGTGACAAACACAAACAAAGAGCTGAGAACGGGCCTGACGTAACATATAGAGTGATTAAGGACAACTATTACATGAATAACATGTTTATAAAACCATCAGTGTCACTCCAATTCATTAAATCCATTGATCGTTCTTTGTCAACAATGGGTGCGCGCGGCTGAGGGCGCTTGCACTTCAAAATATTCCACACGCTCATATAACGATAGATAAACTATATTTCAAATAACTATAATATAAGCCAATAATATTATCAAACCATCCGTGCACTTTAAATCCATTAAATCCATCGATCAAATTCCTCGTCCTTTGTCAACATCGCCGCGCGTGCGCCATGACGTCAGCCTCGTCTTTATTCCACAGATCTAGTATATAACTATATTGTAGCGTTAACAAAGTACAAGGATAGACGTGGGTTTGGTAAACGGCTCTTTATTAAACAAAACAAACTTCCAAGCGTGTGGCGGCGTGGACTTCCACACACGAGAGCTCCATGGCATAGGACCGGGCGTGCGTAATGGCCATGTCCGAGCCCCATGCACCGTTTGCGGACAGCCACTCGGCCAAGCGCCGGCCCCCGACTCAGTAGAGTAGGACCGGGCGTGCGTAAAAGCCATAATAGTTTTTCAAACCTTCTATGTCACTCCAAATCCTTAATTCCTTCAAACTCTTTGTCCTCCGTGTCACTTAAAAATGATCACCGCTAATGATGCCGATGTTGTCCTTACGTGGATACGTTTGTCCATTATGTAAACAACCGCCGCGCCGCGCCGTGCTACTGACGTCACTTGAAATAATAATCCATTGGTACATCACGGTTCTCCAAACTTTCTTTCTGCTGCTCGATTACTGTTTTCAGCTGCATATTTTACAACTTGAAGTTTGTAACCTGCAAAATATGAGTTTCTTTTTGGTGCCATTTTTCTTAAGCCCACCCAGTTGATGAGTCACGGCCAACGGTGAAATTTAGAGCGCCCTTATCCAGTTTCGTCTGAAAATATATATTTTTTTCAGATGTAGTTTTTTGTTTTGTTTATTTGGTTGTTTTATCAAAGTCAAAGTCTGCTTTGTCGTCGATTTTTTTTCATATACTAAGACACAAAGAGATTGAAATTACGTTCCCACTATCCTTCGGTGAGATCGTACACATATGCATACAAGCAACACAAAAAACCCAAGAAGGCACAAACAATGAATAAATAAGAGTGTTGAATAAATAAATGATAAATAAACAAACAATAATAATAAATAATAATAATAAATATAAGAGGAGCAAAAATGGAGCAAGTGTACATACAGCAGACAGTGGACTTGGATATGGTGCTTTAAAGTGTTAATTGCTTTATTTGATGTTTTCTCTTTTTTATGTTTTGAATATGTTCAAGATAAACTTAATGATCAAGTAAAAATTTGTGAAAAAAAACATATATAAGTCGCTCCTGAGTATAAGTCGCCCCCCCACCCAAACTATGAAAAAAACGCGACTTATAGTCCGGAAATTACGGTATTTAGAGCAGAAGCAGGCAGCTGGTATTCTATCGGTAATGGAGTGGCCAGCGCAGTCACCAGATCTGAACCCCATTGAGCTGTTGTGGGAGCAGCTTGACCGTATGGTACGCAAGAAGTGCCCATCTAACCAATCCAATTTGTGGGAGCTGCTTCTGGAAGCGTGGGGTGCAATTTCTCCAGATTACCTCAACAAATAAACAGCTAGAATGCCAAAGGTCTGCAATGCCGTAATTGCTCCAAATGAAGGATTCTTTGACGAAAGCAAAGTTTGATGTAAAAAAAATCTTATTTCAAATACAAATCATTATTTCTAACCTTGTCAACGTTTTGACTCTATTTTCTATTCATTTCACAACGTTTGGTGGTGAATAAGTGTGACTTTTCATGGATTGCACAAAATTGTTTGGGTGACCCCAAACTTTTGAACGGTAGTGTATGTATATATATATATATATATGTATGTATGCATGTATGCATGTATGTGTATATATATATATATATATATACACATACATAAATATATATATACATATATATATATATATATATATATACATACATATATATATATATATATATGTATGTATGTATGTCAAAGTCAAAGTCTGCTTTATTGTGAATTTCTTCACATGCCAAGACACACAGAGATCGAAATTACGTTCGAGTATGTATGTATGTATGTATATATATGCATATATATATATATATATATGTATATGCATATACTATATGTATATATATATATATATATATATATGTGTGTGTGTATATATATATTTGTGTATATATATATTTGTGTAAATATATATTTGTGTATATATATATATATATATGGTCTACATTTGTCTCTGTCAGTGCAATTGCCTCAGCGTGGACTTCAATAACTGGAAAGATTGGGAAGAAGAGTCCGAAGAAGACTTAAACAGTTTTGACAAATTCTCAGAGGTAACAGCCTATAGATGACACACGTGCACATCCACACAGTAATAAAAATGGAATTATCTTATTTCCAGATGATGAACACCATGGGAAGCAACGATCTATCTGACCTAGACTGTGCTGATGATGAGGTGGGTCTCTTTTTTTAGTTTATACAGACGCTTGTATTATTATGATCGCACTAATTCTTCCGTAACGAATTTCCATTCTGTTATTTTGCACCAGAATTCTTCAATATGGGCCTGCACTAAGAGCCAGAGCTTCCTGTAACTGATGCTAAACTCCTTTATTGACAGCAATGTTTAATGTTTGCAATTTTCCTTCTCTAAAACAATATTTTATACAATTCAGTCAGTGTTTAAGGAGAGGCAGGGTAAAGAGAGCCCAACATTGGCACTTATGTTATAGAACTGTATTGAAAACTGATCTCAGTGCTATAATTCCCCCCTGAAAAAAACCCAGATGAGATTTAACGGTATTTATGAACACAAGGGCGGTACACTTACTGATGCCCTTTTTTTGGGTGTAGTCTCCTTGATTTGACACATCAGCCTGACTACGTCACGAAAGGAAGAGATCCCAATTTCTACATTGGAAATCATTGTAAAGACTATCGCTTAAAACATATACATAAACAGCTATCAATTGGTACCAAAATTTACATGGACCTCTCTACTTATGACTATTTCAACATATTAAAAGTATGAATGTTTCTGTGGCTGATTTAAGAGAAATGAGCATACGTCGTTTTTCTAATCAAGTGAAATTTGTGAGGGTTCATGCAACTTACATTTCCCATGAAGTCCTTGTACGGGGTACCGCCTCCGCCGCATATCCCCAAAGGATGCTCTTTAAATGCCACATTCAGCTGAAGGGTTGGCCTCCTCGCTGGAAGTACAGTGCTGCCAATCTTTCCAACAAGCCGACCTCCGGGCGTTGTGACGCGTTCTATGGCGAGTCTCCTGACTGCGTCGGGACCCGGCTGACACATTTGTGTTTGCACATTTCCATTTTTAGTCTCTGGGATTCTTTTTTTTATCCGCTTCTTGTTGGCATTCTGCAGTCGACCTAGAGTGCCATTCACACATCAGAAAACTCAATCAATGCACCAAAAAGCAATGACGAGTACGTGAGCGCATTGCAAGGATTACGTGGAAGCAAAAAAAAAAAGACAATGCATAATAATTAAATTTAGAAAATAAGGCAATGTGAAAAGTGTTCATTTAAAAAAAAAGTCGCACACTTTTGCATTTGTTACATCAGCAAAGTTTTGTGATGAAATCATTAATAAGTGAGTTTTCTGACTGTGAGTGGTCGTTGAACGCATCCCGGGTCGACTGCAGAACGCAAACGAGGAGAAGAAAAGTAAAGAAACCTAGTGACTAAAAATGGAAAAGCAGACCACAGCAAAACATGTGAAGTCTTTAAGGGATATTGTGAGAAGGAAAGGCTTGTCCATTTTGTTGGGCAGGGAGCATATGTAGATTTGTGAGATAAAACGATTGGAGCAAAGTTTGAAGGCCTCAATACGGAAGCTTAACCAGCGCACCACTGCAACCAGTGCACCACTGCACTGATGAGTATCTATGAAAAACTTGGATTTGTTAAAGTTAGTGTGAAAAAAGGTTTTCAGTTGACTCTCAAATGCTAAAAAGATGATTAAAAAACAGGCAAAGATGATCAAAAACAGGCAATAGTAGAGCGCGTGTAAGCAACATCTTGATATTGTAAACTTATGAGCACAACAAGCTCTGCTTCCTACTACCGTATTTTCCGGACTATAAGTCGCTCCGGAGTATAAGTCGCACCAGCCATAAAATGCCCCAATAAGTGAAAAAAAACATATATAAGTCGCTCCGGAGTATAAATCGCATTTTGGGCGGCAATTTATTTGACAAAATCCCACACCAAAAACAGTCATGAACGAGCAACAACAGGCTAAACGATAGCAACAACAGGCTAAACGATAGGTATGCTAACGTGACAAACACAAACAAAGAGCTGAGAACGGGCCTGATGTAACTTATAGAGTGATTAAGGACAACTATTACATGAATAACATGTTTATAAAACCATCGGTGTCACTCCAATTCATTAAATCCATCGATCATTCGATACGATAGCAACAGGCTAAACGATAGGTATGCTAACGTGACAAACACAAATGAGGAGCTGAGAACGGGCCTGACGTAACATATAGAGTGATTTAGGACAACCATTACATAAATAACATGTTTATAAAACCATCGGTGTCACTCCAATTCATTAAATCCATCGATCGTTCTTTGTCAACAATGGCTGCGCGCGGCTGAGGACGCTTGAACTTCAAAATATTCCACAGGCTCATATAACGATAGATAAACTATATTTCAAATAACTATAATATAAGCAATAATATTATCAAACCATCCGTGCACTTTAAATCCATTAAATCCATCGATCAAATTCCTCGTCCTTTGTTAACATCGCCGCGCGTGCGCTGTGACGTCAGCCTCGTCTTTATTCCACAGATCTAGTATATAACTATATTGTAGCGTTAACAAAGTACAAGGATAGACGAGGGTTTGGTAAACGGCTCTTTATTCCACAAAACAAACTTCCAAGCGTGTGGCGGCGTGGACTTCCAGACACGAGAGCTCCATGGCAGAGGACCGGGCGTGCGTAATGGCCATGTCCGAGCCCCATGCACTGTTCGCGGACAGCCACTCGGCCGAGCGCCGGCCCCCGACTCAGTAGAGTAGGACCGGGCGTGCGTAAAGCCATAATAGTTTTTCAAACCTTCTATGTCACTCCAAATCCTTAATTCCTTTAAACTCTTTGTCCTCCGTGTCACTTAGAAATGATCACCGCTAATGATGCCGGTAGTCCTTACGTGGGTCGCGCCGCGCGGTGCCACTGACATCACTTGAAATAGTAATCCATTGGTACATCACGGTTCTCCAAACTTTCTTTCTGCTGCTCGATTACTGTTTTCAGCTGCATATTTTACAACTTGAAGTTTTTAACTTGCAAAATATGACTTTCTTTTTGGTGCCATTTTTCTTAAGCCCACCCAGTTGATGAGTCACGGCCAACGGTGAAATTTAAAGCGCCCTCATCCAGTTTCATCTGAAAATATAATGTTTTTCAGATGCAGTTTTTTGTTTTGTTATTTGGTTGTTTTATCAAAGACAAAGTCTGCTTTATTGTCGATTTTTTTTTTTTTTTTTTTTTTTTTTTTTTTTTAATATACCAAGACACACAAAGAGATTGAAATTACGTTCCCACTATCCCTCGGTGAGATAGTACACTTATGCATACAAGCAACACAAAAAAACCCAAGAAGACATAAACAATGAATAAATAAGAGTGTTGAATAAATGATAAATAAACAAATAATAATAAATAATAATAATAAATATAAGAGGATCAAACAGACAGTGGACTTGGATATGGTGCTTTAAAGTGTTAATTGCTTTATTTGATGTTTTCTCTATTTTTTATGTTTTGAATATGTTCAAGATAAAGATATAAAAGCATGTTGTGATCAACTATACTAAAAATAACATGGGAAGTGGTCAACTATACTTTTAAGTGATGTCTTAATGATCAAGTAAAAATTTGTGAAAAAAAACATATATATAAGTCGCTCCTGAGTATAAGTCGCCCCCCCACCCAAACTATGAAAAAAAACCGTGACTTATAGTCCGGAAATTACGGTAGTTCTCACTCTTTGCACAAGATCATTCCATTGTGCTGCATACTCCCCTCCCAATTGATTTCCCTCAACGGGATAGGGAAAATGCCCTTGGTTATTTCTACCTGTATAATTTCCTCTAACCTTTGCCCAGTCTTTTCCCAAGGAAGACATTGCAGCTTCTCCTGCCTCATGGCCATTCAGTCTACAGGAATGTATGATTCCAGCCATGTCTTCTGCCCCTTTATCTGGGTCTTCTGCAACAGGGGTAACCCCTTCAACAGCTTTTCTTGCCTCTTCCAAAGTCCATGGCCAAAAAACATATGTATGTGGAGGGTAGCCTTCCCCCCACCCAAACTATGAAAAAAAATGCGATTTATAGTTCAGAAATTACGGTGGTCCTTTTCGAGCATTCTGTTTTTTTTCCTGTTTTTTGTTTTGTTTCTGTGACTTAAATATAACACTTTAAAGTGTTATTTTCTTTTATTTTTTCGTCTTTTAATGTTTTAAATATGTTCGAAATAAAGGTCAATCAATCAATTAAAACAGCACATTATTTTTTTATTGTACTGTAATTTTTGGACTATATGTCGCGTTTTTTTCCAATTTTGGGTTGGGGGGGGCGACTTATAATAAGGAACGACTTGTATGTGGGTTTTTTCAAAAAATTCCCCCCCCCCCAAAAAAAAGTGAAACCGCAATGTAGCAAGGGATTACTGTAATTTGAATTTCAAGTGACGTCAGCAGTGCGACGCGGCACGGCGCTGCGGTTGTTTACAAAAAGGACAAAGATTGATCACGGGATGACGAAGATGACGAAGGGCCCCACGTACTACCGACATCATTAGCGGCTTTGTTTCTAAGTGACACAGAGGACGAAGAGTTTGAAGGATTTAAGGATTTGGAGTGACACAGAAGGTTTGAAAAACTATTATGGCTTTTACGCACGCCCGGTCCTACTCTACGGAGCTTTCTTTCACCTCCGTGGATTGAAGTCGGGGGCCGGCGCTCGGCCGGGTGGCTGTCCAGGGACGGTGGATGGTGCTCGGAGATGGCTTTTACGCACGCCCGGTCCTACTCTACGGAGCTTTCTTTCACCTCTGTGGATTGAAGTCGGGGGGCCGGCGCTCAGCCAGGTGGCTGTCCAGGGACGGTGGATGGTGCTCGGACATGGCTTTTACGCACGCCTGGTCCTACTCTACGGAGCTCTCTTTCACCTCCGTGGATAGAAGTCGGGGGCCGGCACTCGGCCGGGTGGCTGTACGGGGACGGTGGATGGGGCTCGGTCATTGCTTTTACGCACGCCCGGTCCTATTCTATGGATCTCTCTTCCACCTCCGTGGCTGGAAGTCCACGCCGCCACACGCCTGGAAGTTTGTTTTGTTAAATAAAGAGCCGTTTACCAAACCTACGTCTTTCCTTGTACTTTGTTAACGCTACAATATAGTGGTATACTAGATCTGTGGAATAACGACGAGGCTGATGTCAGGGTGCACGCGCGGCGTTGTTGACAAAGGACGAGGAATTTGATCGACGGATTTAATGATTTAGAGTACACAGATGGTTTGATATTATTGCTTATATAATAGTTGTTTGATATCTAATTTATGTATCGTTATATGTGGAATATTTTGAAGTGCAAGCGCCATCAGCGGCCCGCACCCATTGTTGATAAAGGACGATCGATGGATTTAATGAATTGGAGTGACACAGATTCAAGAGAGATTCAAGATTCAAGAGTTTTTTATTCGCCATGTTTGAGCGTGCCAAACAAGGAATTTGACTTCGGTAAATCACAGCCTCTGTTCAACATTTAGGTGACTAACAACAACACTCAGGACATGTGAAGAACGAAAGATATTCTCAAACATCCCCTGATCTTAAACTCCCAAGAGGGCAAGGAAAAACTCAAAACTCCAGCTAGGGGAAATGAGAAACCTTGAGAAAAGACCACAGATGGGAGGGTCCCTCTTCTAGGATGACCAGGCTGCAATGGATGCAGAGAGGACACATAGTACAAACAGTGTAGACAAAAAAGGTGTGGAAAGCAGGATGTTATTGCACAGTAATGACTCTGAGACTCTAAGAGTGGTGTGAGTTCATCAGAGCGACCGCCTGGGGGAAGAAGCTGTCTCTGTGTCTGCTGGTTTTAGTGTACAGAGCTCTATAACGGCGTCCGGAGGGGAGTAGTTCAAACAGGCTGCAACCTGGGTGCGAAGGGTCTGTTGAGATGTTACTTGCACGTTTCCTGGTCCTGGACAGGTACAAGTCTTGGATAGATGGGAGGTTGATTCCCATTATCTTTTCTGCAGTCCTTATTGTCCGTTGCAGTCTGTGCTTGTCTTGTTTGGAGGCCGATCCAAACCAGACAGTGATGGAGGTGCAGAGGACAGACTGGATGATGGCAGTGTAGAAGGTCTTCAGCAGCTCCCGCGGCAGGTCGAACTTCTTGAGCTGTCTCAGGAAGTACAGCCTCTGCTGGGCCTTCTTCCGGACAGAGTCTATGTGGCCGGTCCATTTCAGGTCCCGAGAGATTGTGGTTCCCAGGAACTTGAAGGTGTCTGATGAGAGAATAGTATTACTGCGGATAGTGAGGGGTGAAAGTGGTGAAGGGCCTCGCCTGAAGTCCACTGTCATCTCCACGGTCTTGAGCGGGTTCAGGTCCAGGTGGTTTTGGCTGCACCAGTGGACCAGCCGCTCCACCTCCTGTCTGTACGCAGTCTCATCACCGTTCTGGATCAGTCCGATGAGAGTGGTGTCGTCTGCATACTTCAGGAGCTTCACAGAAGAGTCACTTGTGGAGAAATCGTTGGTGTAGAGGGAGAAGAGCAGTGGGGAGAGGACGCACCCCTGAGGGGCTCCAGTGTTGGTGGTCAGGGTGTCAGATGTGATGCTCCCCAGCATAACACGCTGTCTCCTGTTGGTCAGGAAGCTGGTGATCCACTGACAGGTGGAGGCAGGCACCGCGAGCTGGATGAGCTTCTGTTGGAGGATGTCAGGAGTGATGGTTTTATAAACGTGTTATTTATGTAATCGTTTTTTTATAATAACTCTGAATGTTACGTCAGGTCCGTTCTCAGCTCTTCGTTTGTGTTTGTCACGTTAGCATACCTATCGTTTAGCCTGTTGTTGCTCGTTCATGTCTGTTCTTTGTGTTGGATTTTGTCGAATAAATTTCCCCCCCAAAATGCGACTTATGCCCCGGAGCGACTTATGTATATGTTTTTTTTCACGTTATTGTACATTTTATGGCTAATGCGACCTATATTCCGGAGCGACTTTTAGTCAGAAAATTACGGTATTTTAGGATTGCTCCACAAAAAGCACACAATATCCTCCTTGGAAAGTTTGAGAAAAGACATTTTTATCAATCGGCCATGAAAAAGGGCTTGCAAGGCCCCATTCATCCCCATTGAAGTAATATCAGAATAAGAATGGATACTGCCATTGTGCAGTGTACAGTGCAGTGAAATTGGGATCATTGCTCACGTTCTGTTAAATTTGATTCTCTTACAGCACGATACTGCAGACAGCGACAACGAACGTATGTATTGTATTAGATTTCTTCATGCATCTGACACAAATTGACTTTTCTTCATCTGAAGTGTTGTTCAAGGCATTTTCTGTATTTGAGTTATTGTACAGCCCTGATTGAAACTATTGATGTTTTTGTTTCCCCTCCCCAAGAAATGCCTGACCTTGAATAGTGTAAAAGATGGTTGAAGATGGCAATAGAGAGAGAAGACCAAAGAAGGTCCTAAATCTGACTGAAACCACCACAACACAGGAGGTGTGTTTCTCTTCTCTTTTTTTGCTGGACTCTCATTCTTGTGTTACATTCTTCTCCATTCACTTACATGAGTGCACGGGAAAGGATTTCGTACCCCCACCTTTTAACATTTCAGTCAAAATGCTCCTTTTCCAGTGGATATTTTTTTTAAAGATCACATTTCTCTTTTAATGTTTTGTAGTGCAAATTGCACTTAATATATTATGAGAATGCTCTACCTTATTTGTATGGCAACATATACAAATATTTAACATAATTCATTTCAGCCAATGCAATAAATAAGTTCTTGTGCAAATGGCATTCTGTGTTGTGAGTGGTTTTGGCAAACTTTATTTCACATTGGTGCACTTTGAAATAAATACAAATACAACCAAGTTTTGGAGTTGTGGAAATTCAATCAAGATGTGTTCATTTAAAACACTATGACAGTGTATTGGAGCCTTGTGTGTGCCTGATTTCTTGTGGTTTGTACTGCTGGATTCACTCAGTTTATAATAAGCTTAACTCACTCATGTCAAACAAAGTCTCGCTGACTAAAACAGTGTTTCCCAACCACTGGTGTGCCGTGAGAGATGTTCAGCTGTGCTGTGGGAAACTGTCCAAAATTAATTACGGAGCGCATTGTAAACAGGATCGCCAAACCACTGGTCAGTCAGCGCAAGGCCTGGTCAGCCACTTACTAATTGTGCATGTGTAGCAAATCGGAGAATCTTGAGATTTCATGTTGTGGCATCGGCACATACTCAGTTTATGTGTGTGTTGCTGTGTACTTTTACTAACAGTGACACTATGACGGCTGTGGTGCGTTTTCGGTCCGATGGAAATCAGAGCATGTAGTTCAATGGGAGAACCTGGATTGTTCATTTTTCACCAACATAAAATACACAGTCAAGTCGAGACGCCTCGACTGTGATAGCACTCAGCCGCTGTCAGAACAGCAGAGTGTCTAAAAGTGACTTTGTTCTTATTGTTGCAATATTTAAAGAGCTAGTCTAAAACGGTAAACAAAGTCATATTGATTCTTTTGGATTTTGATCACAATCACTTCCAATAGTTTATTCCTTACACTTTCTAAAATCTTTTTTCAAAAACTCTCACTTTTATTTACAAAAGAAATACAATTTAAAGAATATTTAGTATTTATTTTTGTTCACTTATTTGACTCTCCATACATATATATAGGAACAGAATTTTGCGTCTTTTGTTGTAATTTAACTGATTTTAATATAGAAGCTGGTGTAACACTTAACAGATTTTTGTTAGTGGTGTGCCTCGAGATTTTTTCCAATGTAAAGGTGTGCCATGAACGAAAAAAGGTTGGGAAACACTGGACTAAAATACATTCTCATATCATTTGTCCAACCACGACAGGGACATACATGGGTTTTTCACGGCCAAACCACTTCAGTTGACAGCTTTTTTTTATTGAAGTATAGTTTGCCCATAATAGTGTATTGATCTGAAATAGCTGTGGTTTTGATCCAGTTTTGATATTCATACTGTATTCATAATTTATTATTTTACATAATCAAAACTCAAAATGATCCCAGAATGAGCTTAGCGATAACGATCTGTGCTGATTTGAACAACTATCCATCCATCTATCAGCACCACATATCCTCACGAGGGTCCGAGCCGACTTGCAGCTATTAGACCACAAATAGTTTTGATTGATTGATGTTCATATAGCATGTAAGACTCACTGGACTATAACCCGCAGGTGTTATAAATAAAATGTCCTTATCTCCATTACATGTATTACCACAACGAATCTCTGTACAATATACGTGTCAGGTCTAAGTAACATCAGACATTAATTCACACACTGAAAACAAAGAGAAGACAACCAGTATTCAACAGAGAGGGTTCTGGAGCTGTAGCAACGCTGATTAGCCAACGAATGTTATGTGGTGCGAGGCCTTGGCCGATTCATGACTCCAGCAGTGCAGAGTCTGTCCTGTTACTCCTCAGCTGGTTGGCAGCCGTTTGGCTGACTCGTCCTTGATTGGATATCTCGAAGTGTGTTGAATGCTGTTTTCCTGTGGAACAATGCAACTAGACTTTCTTGCTAAGTTTCACACAATAATAATATTGAGTAAATATGGGATAATTTATATGCAACTACTTCAACAGATAAGTCTTTTCAATAACACAGTCCCGATGAACAACAATCTATAGATAAAAGCTACAGAGTTGACTTAATGGGAAAGAAGTTCTTTTGAACTAAACAACTAGTGAGATAAGAAAGAAAGGGAGTTAAAGGAATTCTCTGGAGCTAGACAGAGAGCTTTGTTGAAGCAAGGGACTCCAACTCGTAAATTATGAGGTCCTTGGTCAGGCTGACCATCCAATTATTCCAACAATAAGAATCACGAAAAATCCATAGATAAACTGCCACAGGGTTCAACACTTATGCAAAAAGTAGCGGCTTATAGTCCGAAAATTACAGTACATTTGATAGTCACATAAAACACTCGTACCAAACTCTTGTGGTTAAAAACAATGTCTAATTCAGTCAGTGTTTTTTTGAATGCACGTGAATCAGATTGACAAGATTTACTCACAAATGATGCACACCGCCAACAAACTCAACAGTATGCATGCAATCTTCACGATACTGCCCATGCGGAAATTACAAGTCAGTGGTTCAGACACTCAAAGACTGGAATATTTCATATAAAGTATAAATCACATTGTGTCATTTTCTACAAGATGGGTAGTTTTTGTGTCACTGACCCTTCACACTGTGCCATTTGAGAAACTGCTTTCCAGGATGCTATGTTGCAGTTAACACTTGTGTTTGTGTTATTTTTAGAATGAGAATATCTGTGTTGGGAAAGTTTATTTTCTACACAATTTAGTTCAAAGTTCAACTCACAAATATTAAAATAAGCTTTTTCAGTTCACAGTTAATAATTTAAAATGTTTTAACTAACTTCATTGTTCCAAAAATGAAAAATTCATAGTCGCTCCCCCCTATCCCCCATCCAAAAAAATATGTTGCTGCGAGCTGTTACCCATACAGTAATCCCTCACCACTTCACGCTTCACCTGTTGTGGCTTGACTATTTTGCGGGTTTTATAAGGAATTCATGGGAAAAATAATTTTGGTTCTTTTATTTACTGTAAAGGTAGAATACATGCACAGAACAGTGTGGGAATGGTTAAGGGAATGGGAAAGGTTTATGTTGCATAAAACTACACCTAAATCTTCATTTTATGCGCTTTGGGGTCCAGAATTTGTGAATCGTGTGAACCCCGAAAACGTGTAAGAAAGTCTTGTTTTTTAGAAAGGCATGATTTTAGGCAGCCGAAGGTCTTCTTTGTTACGTTAATTTAGGTCAGGCAAGCACTTGCACTTCTACATATATTATTGTGATATTGCACAGCACTGCTGTGGCCCTTCAGAATAAGCACGTTTAACTTTTGTGGCGTTAGAACGTCGAGGTACAGCGTACCGTATTCTTCGGACTAAAAGTCGCTCCGGAATATACGTCGCATCAGCCATATAATGCACAATAAAGTGAAAAAACAAACAAACATATAAGTCGCTCCGGTGTATTAGTCACATTTTGGGGGAATTTATTCAACAAAATCCAACACCAAGAACAGACATGAACGAGCAACAACAGGCTAAACGATACAGTATGCTAACGTGACATAAACACAAACGAGAAGCTGAGAACGGGCCTGATGTAACAATAACAGTTATTCAAATAACTGCAACATAAATAGCACCTTTAGCAAACCATCTGTGTCACTCCAAATCATTAAAGCCATCGATCGAGTTGGTCCTCCTTTATGTAAACAAGTCTGACGTCAGCGGCGCGTTGCAGTTCAAATTTTTCTACAGGCCCATATAACATTATATAAACTATGTCTGAAATACCAATAATGAAAACAACAATTTTATTGAACCATCCGTGTCACTCCAAATCAATAAATCCATCAGAATCTTCGTCTTCCATGTCATTTGGGAAAAAAAAAAAAAAAAAACCACAGCTGTTGACGCCGGAAAGACAATGTGCGCCGTGGACGTCAGACTAGATATATCAAATAAATGTAATATAAACAAGAATTTTATCAAACCAGCCGTGTCACTCCAAATCAATAAATTCATCAGAATCTTCGTCTTTCGTGTCACTTAAAAAACAAACAAACAAAAAAAACAAAAAAAAACCACAGCTGTTGACACCGGAACCACGTGCGCCGCTGACGTCAGACTACATATATCAAATAAATGTAATATAAACAACAATTTTAACGAACCATCCGTGTCACTCCAAATCATTAAATCCACCAGAATATTCGTCGTCTGTGTAAAAACAAAAACAAATAAACCCCCAGCTGTCGATTCCGGACCTACGTGCGCCGCTGACGTCAGCCTCGTTGTCAGTTGGCGGCTCCAATTATTCCACAGATCTACGTATATAACTATATTTTAGCATTACCAAAGTACCAGGCAAGACGTGGGTTTGGTAACCGACTCTTTATTTCACAAATCAAGAGCTCAACATGTGAGCCAACACACGCAAGCGCCCTGGATCGCTCTTTCCGCACCCCCCCCTGCTGCCTTCACTGCCTCCCTAGAAAATCAGAAACACTGAAGTCTAACAACGTACACACTGCTACTCTAAATAAACTATATCAAATAACTATAACATAAATAATAGTTTATCAAACCATCTGTGTCACTATAGTGACATAAGTGATCAACTATACTCATAAGTAAAGTGTTAATGATCAAGTAAAAATTTGTGAAAAATTTCACATATAAGTAGCTCCTGAGTATAAGTCACCCCCCACCCAAATTATGAAAAAAAACAAAAACAAAAAAAACGAAAAATACGGTACTCAAGCAGCAGGAAAGCCCCTATTTACCTCCACCGTTCTGTATATTTGATTTCTTTTTCCATCCTATTACTATAAAGCAGGCAATGAGTCTATGGATGTCCAATATTTGTTGGAGACTGAAACTGGCTAAAACAACAAGTGCAAGTTAAACATGGGGAAACTAGTAGAAAGTGTAGCTGCCAGCAAGCATTTTTGTAAGCAAGACAAAAGTGTCAGTGAGGTCAGCACAATTCTTTAAAACCCGCCAGCATCCACACTTGTCAGCAGCATGCTCAATGCCTGTGCCCGCTGTCACCGTCCCGTCCCTGACTGTGGATTTTCCAGTGCTTTATGCGACCTGAGCTGCACAATGCAAACTTCTGCCTAATCACTTCTGCTGCCACGTGGACTGTTTACAAGTATCTACATCAATAAATGACTAAATAGAACATCGACACCAAGTCAATAAGCTCTTAAATCGTTAATCTGACATTTATGTATTTATTTTATATCCTGGTATTCGTTGTTTAATACAACATGTGTCAGCGTGAGCTGCTGCATTTTTAAATATATAAAAATATATATGTAAATATTATATGTACAGTACACACACACGCACACACACAAATACATACGTGTATATACAGTAATCCCTCATTTATCGCGGATAATTGGTTCCAAAAACCACCCGCGATAAGTGAAATCCGCAAAATACGGTCACCCTCTTATCTGTACTTTTTTTTTTATCTGTACATTTTGTGTCAATAAATGTATATAAAACCATTTGAGCATATTTCAATATTTGAACATTAAATAATTACAAATAATTAAAAATAATACATTAAACATGTAAATAATACATTCATAGTATAAATAACATACATTTTATAAATAAATATTGTAAATATAAATATTATACGTGTGTGCGTGTAACATGTTAACAAGAAGTACAGGGCAGGCTAACGAGTTAGCGGAAAGACGCTAATTCGCGATCGTGCTAACACGCGAAAACGGACCTGTAAAGGAATTCAAATGAACCAGGGCTGTGGACTTGGACTCGGGGACTCGGTCGGACTCGGTCATTTTTGCCGGACTCGGACTCGGTCGGACTCGGTCATTTTTGCCGGACTCGGTGCTGATTTTGACCGAGTCCACCGAGTCCGACAATAAAAAAAAAATACGTTCAATTTTATTTTCATCATGCTGCTGAGAATGCGCGTAGGAATACTGTCCACAGCCCTGCTTACGATCAATGCGGCCACGTTGAGTTGCACTTAGGCTAATGTTTACATTATGTACCAATGTCAAGGATGATTATGTCACCCAGCTTATATCATTATTTTGATTTTGATCTAAATTAGCCTTGAATAAAGACTAAGCAGTCACATGAATTAACAGAAAAAATGGACAGCCGGACTCGGACTCGGACACGGACTCGGTGGTCAAGAGGCCGGACTCGGTGCAAAAATCCGACCGAGTCCACAGCCCTGAAATGAACATTTGGAGCAATACTACATTGTCCTAAAGGTTAGACACGTGATCGTTCATTTCTCTTGTTAGGAGACCCACTTACATCGTCAATGACTCCTCTACCACTGTAACCGACATATGTACACTAAAACAGGAAGTGGTATCGCCTGAAAACAGCCTTCATAATAAATCAACCTACCTCAAATTAAAGCACGGCTGAATAACATAAATAACATGGAGAATTCTT